>NC_092873.1:384007769-384309102 GCF_028372415.1 Notamacropus eugenii | reverse complement strand
GTTGTGAAGATCAAATGCGATACTATGTGAAAAACATTTTGCAAACCTTAATGCATTATATAATGCTATGATGATGATGATGATGATGATGATGATGATGATGACGTCTTGACAGCGCAGAAAACAGTGGGATGACTATGTCTCTCATATTTACTGATTTGATTGATTAGATTACCTTGCTCTAGTCTTCTTACTCATATGACCAACAAGATGAAACTCAAGATATTTTCTTCAATTCTCATGACTTGTAAAACTTCACCCCAATAGTAATATCCACAAAAGATAATGCAATTTCAGCTATTACCATCGTCCAAGATATCAAGAACCCTAATGAGGTTAAAAAAAAGAAACCTAACGAATTAACATCAGAGAAGTCTAATCCTTAATCCCCTATTTTTTTTTGGTTTAAAAATTTTATTTATTTATTCTTAGTTTTTAACACTCACTTTTGTAAGATTTTGAGTTTTAAATTTTCTCCCCCTCTTTCCCTTCCCCTCCCATAAGATGGTGTGAAATCTGATATAGGCCACACTTGAACAATCATGTTAAACATATTTCTATATTAGTCATGTTGTAAAGAAGAATTAGAACTCAAGGGAAAAATCATAAGAAAGCAGAAACAAACAAAAAAGAGAGCATAGTGTGCTTTGATCTGCATTCAGACTCCATAGTTCTTTCTCTGGATGTAATCTCCTATTTTCCTCCCTGCTCCATGACTCATCATCCCCTGGCAAGGTTACACAAGCTAACTCAAAGGCTTGTAACAGAGCTCGTCTCTTTTTTTCCAACCCCCTCCTCCTACTTCCAGAAAACCAGAAAACAGAATCTCGCTCTGACTGGCACTATAGTTTGGCAATATTCTGTGCTACAACAGTGTTCAGCCAGAGAACTGAATAATGAAGGGAACTAGGGCAAAATAACAGAGTGTGGGTGGAACCACCAGGGTTATAAAGGGCCTACAATCCATCTGGGGTAAAATATGTCTCTCTAGAAGTCACCTGGGACAGACATTGAAGCCTATAAAACATGAATTGTCCAGTCTTGTAGGAAGCTAAGAGAGCTCTAAGTTCTAGCTCCCAGGGAAATTATCATCAAGGGGAAGAAATGAGAAAGTGAACAATAGGGTACTATAAGGGGAAAAGAATGAAATTATCCAAGATCTTAGGAAGGAAAACAGTCAGTCAGTTAAAATCTCAGAACATAAAGCCAATAAGCCCAAAGAGAGGATACTAGTAAAAGAAGTGAATATGACCTCCAGAACAGCTGAAACAATCAAGATATCTCTGAATCAATATTGCAAGACAAAAGACAATAAATCAACACCTGTGGAGGCAGAGGACTCTGTGGATGCTAAAGAGAACATGGATCATGGTAGGGTATTTTCAAATCATTTAAAAGAGAAATAATAATTGTGAAAGCAGAATTTAGGTCCTACAGAGTGGAAATAATTAGAAAAACAGGAAAACTTGAATCCACTGTGGCAACTCTTACCAAAGAAACAGAAAAAAGAAATACTGTTTAGGAATACAACAATTACATAGAAATAAAGGACAATACAGAAGAAGAGAAGCAAAAGGCAATAACATTAAAAGAAAACATGATCTCCCAACAAGTGAAAGGTATTAATATCAAAGACAGGATGCACAGAGAAAACATAAGGATTTACTTTGTTTAATCTCAGAGAAACACAAGTAAAAAAAATCAACATCACAATGCAAGAAATAATATATGCAAGAAAACTGAGCAGAACTTTTGAACAAAGAAAACAAAGTGATAATCAAAAGAATCCACATGTTACTTCCAGGGGAAACAAAACCCAAAACCAAATGTACCATGACACATGGTTGAACTTAAAAATTGCAATGATGAACAAAAAGTTCTGCAAGTGATCAGGAGATCAAATATAAAGAAAACTAGAATAATTCTAGATTATTTTGTAGCTACCAGAAACCAAAAGAGGAAATGAAATAAAAATGTGTTACAAAGAATGAAGGAGCTCAAGATGGAAACTAAGATGACATACCCTAAAAATCTGAGCCTAATTATAATGAAAAAGGTGGATATTCAATAACAAAAAGTGTTCAAAGCATTCCTAGAAATAAACTCACTTCTGATGGTATTATTTGTTTTTCAAACACCTTGAGCAATATAAGTACAAGAAAGGTAAACAAATACTTCAACGAAGAACAAAAACAAGAAAATACCGACAGAGAGATGATTAAGAGATTGTTTTCCAAAATTATAGAGACAAGTGCGTCTCTTTACAAGACAAGGCTTGTGAAAGCATAAGTCACAGAGAATTAGTGGTAGAGAAACAGATGACATACTATGGAATAAACCTCACAACACCTTGCTTACAGGTACTGATAGGTCAATCATTTTTTCTTCTGGAACTAAATTATAGAATGAGAGGACACATAAAAGGGGACAGGGAGGAAGAAGATAAAAAGGACTAAATGATGTACCTTAAACAAATCAGAAATTAGCTACAAAGAGAAAAGAACTCTATAGTCTTTCAGGAAGAAGCGGGATTGTAGAAGAATAGGCAAAGAAGCAGAGAGTGATTAAAGTAATGGAAAGAAAGGGAGAAGCCCTTCAGTGGTGGGAGGGGACACTATTGAAGAATGCTCCAATGGAGGAAGAGAGTTATTCTACAAATGGAGCTGAGGATCTTATAATGGGTATAACCTGCAGTGATTTGGTGCCTAGAAAGATCACTCATATTACCTTTGGAGAAGAGGAATCAGCATGCCTGGTAGCAACTGATACCTAGAGGAATGGAAGATTATGGACCTAGGAAGGAGATTTCATGGTAAATGGGAAAAAAAGACAGTTGGAAGGGCAAAGGTCAATAATAAAGTAGACACTTGTAACAGTAAGCACCCCAGCATACACAGGAGGGCCTGCTGTGCAGGTTCTTAGATCTGTTATTTTAAAAGAAAAGCAACTTCTGAGCGGTCAACAATCTAATTTAATTACATTCACCAATAGAGAAAAATACAAGCAGAGAAATAAAGATGAACAGACAGGGCTTCTGTCTGACCATAAGCAATGCATACATAGACAGATCCAACCCTCTGAATATTACATACATACAGAGTACCAGAGAGAGAAGCACCAACATCTGGATTTTCAAAGCTTGGGGGGGGGGGGCTTCTTAATGGCTACCCAGTGTCTCATCTGACACATGAATCTTCTTCTAAAGAGTAAGCCCCAAAGTAAAACATCACCTCAGAGTATATATACACTTTTTTAGAGCTGGAGGGCATGAGTGACTCCAGTGCCTCATTAGAAATTAACAAAAAGTATCTAAGGCCTATAAATGGGCCTCAAATTAAGATTAAATTAAGATATTTAACTCTAATTAACATTGCCACATTTGAGGAATAGGAAAATTCCTACCATTGGGAAATATCCTTTCTATCACTGGCAAGAATTAGTATTTTTAAGAGTGAGGCATGATATATAAAGGGAACCAATAGTGAGATCTTCAAGATAGTAACACAGACACTTTAAAAGAGGGAACCCAGAATAGGGTACCTTAGAATCTTTAATTCCTTGCAGGGGGGCAGCTAGGTGGTGCAGTGGATAGAGCACTAGTGCAGGAGGACCTGAGTTCAAATCTCACCTCAGACACTTGACACTCACTAGCTGTGTGACCTTGGACAAGTCACCTAATCCCAATTACCTCATCCTGGGTCATCTCCAGTCATCCTGATGAATATCTGGTCACTGGATTCAGATGGCTCTGGAGGAAAAGTGAGTCTGGTGACCTGTACAGCCCTCCTCACTCAATACAAAGTCAAGTACAAGTCATGCCATTATTTCTCTGATGGCATGGTCTTCTTTGGCAATGAAGGACAAACACAATTCTTTGAGGAAAGTAAAGAATAAATGAGGATTAAATAAATATAAAGTCTATGCAAGGAATACAAGTCTAGAATAGGTAGCAGTGGAAGATAAATAACAAAGAGAAGGAATGAAAAAATGTTTTTTAATAAAGGCATAGAAAATTAAATAAAATAATAAATAAGAAAAAGTTGGAGGGGGTTAGAGGAAGGGCACATTTTATTTGACTACTTAGCTGAGAGGAAAAAAAGGAGGAAAATTAATTAGATATAGGAAAGAAAGAGAAAAGAACTAATAAGGAAAACTCCAAAAGTAAGGACAAGGGCAATAAATAAGAGAGGAAGGAGATTAAGGGTAAGAGGAAGAGAGTTAATGCAAATAGAGTTACTTTAAAGTAGACTAAGCTAAAATAACTGAAGAAACAAAGTACTGTGTTTGCAGAGGAAGAGAGAAAAAGTCCCAATTCAGGAAAAAAAAAGATAAATTCAAGAAAATATAAACTTCTTTCAATTTTGAATGTAGACACATTAAACAATCCAATGAAATTAAAAAGAGTGACAGAACAGATAAGAAAACAAAACCCCACAATCTGTTGCTTACAAGAAACACACCTGAAAGCAGATATTCACAGAATAAAAATGAGGAGCTCGTAAACAGTTTTATGATGCATCAATTGAATAAAAAGATTGTAATCATGATATCAGAGAAAGCTATACAAACACACACACATATATTCACAACATTAAGTGAGATAAATGAGGGAACTACATAATTCTGAAAGGAACCATAGACAGTGAACCCTTGTCAATATTAAACTTATATACTCCAATCTCCTTAGTATGTAAATTCATAGAGAAAAATTTAATTGAATTGTAAGAAGATATAAGAAGTAATAAAATAATGGCAAGGGATTTAAATGCCCCTTTCTCAGTTTTGGACAATATAAACAGAAAAGATAAACAAAAGAGCCAAAATAAAATTGAAGAAATTATTGGAGAAACAAGAGGTAAAAGACTTAATGGAATTTTTAAAAACAGAACTGCTAAAGAACATTCATATTTCTTAGCACCACATGGAACTTTTACAAAAATTGACCATATGTTAGAGCACAGAGATATTGCAAAGAAAGTCAAAAGGAAAGATTAATAAATAAGTCCTTTACAGACAATAATGCAAGAAAGAAAATAAAAGAAATCACTTCAGGGAGCACAGACCAAAGACAGAGACTTAACATTGAAAAAATGAGTAAATTGAAAAACAAATCATAGAAGCAGTGAATAATTGTGTGAAAGAAAATGGTAATGAAACAGCATACCAATATTTCTGGGATGCTGATTAAACAATCTTTAGGGGAAATATCAAAACCTTGCAAATATACATTAACAACATAGAAAAAGAATATTAATGAACTGGATATACATTTAAAAATTGGAAAGCTAACAATTGAACCAAAAATAAGCACAAAAGAAGAGCGATTAAAAATTAAAAGAAAAATAGATTAACTAGAAAAAAGCTGTAGAATGATAAATAAAAATAAAAAGTTTTTAACTGGCAAGCTTGGTACCCAAGGTAAGCACTTCTTAAATTAGCTTCATAAATCATGATGCTGAAATACCCAAATGAATCTGTAATTGCATCAATTTGGCAGTTCCTCTCATTGATACAGCTTTCAATCCATGTATTCCTGACCATTCTATGCAACTCTTATTCATGTACTCCCCAAAGTCCACGTAACCTGAGTAATTCATAATATAAATACACATTCACATATACATATAGATATATGCTATAGATATATATGTGTATATGTAACATATGTACATATGTAATATATATATATTGTCCAACCTTTCATCAATGTGGAGAAATTCCAGGGTGGAAACTCTTTCTGCCTTTTAAAAGATTAATTAGTCTACAAATTATGGTCTTAGTCACCTGGGACACTGAAGGGTTAAAAGACTTTTCCAGGTTCATATAGCTAGTACACTTCAAAAGCACAATTGAACACCAGTCATTCTGACTCTAAGGCCAGCCCTTGTTGAAAACTATCCTGTATGCCAAGTTGCCTTTTGTGAAAATACTCATTTTCACAGAAGGGAGAATTAATTACTTAATGGCTCACAGATGTTATTAACAATGGGAGATTCCTATTTTAACTAATTATTCTTGTTAACTGGGTCATAAACTCATTTGTTTTTACTGTCCAAAATCCTGCTTTCTCTAAATTTCTGAATTCTAGGACAAAGCTCTGGCTGCCCACATACCCTTAATTATCATTCCAACAAACCATGTTCAAACATTACTAATTCAGAACTGGGAGGTGTTCATTGTTCAGATAACTTTGCAATAGCATTTAAATATTTTGCTAAAGGTAACCATTTATGTAAGACGACTCGGGGAGAATATAGATATTTTTTGTTTTAATCGAGCACAAATATAGCACAGCTTTCTGAAAAGCACACTGAATTTGGAGTCAGAAGCCTGGTGGGAGTTGCGATATGACCTTGATTTCTTTGATTCTCTAGTTTCTTATCTATAAAATGGTACCAATAATATTTGTGCTACCTACTTCACAGTGTTATTGTGAGGAAAATCCTTTTAAACCTTTGAGAATTATGTAATGGCGAGCTGTAATTAGAAGAAAAGATATGCTATACAGAAATAAATTATATGCATATGTGAGATTATTTGTTTTACTAAAGGACTAATTATTATTATATTGTTGTTAAATTGTTTCAGTTGTGTCCAACCCTTTGTGACCCCATTTGGGGTTTTCTTGGCAAAGATGCTGGCATGGTTTGCTCTTTCCCTCCCCATCTCATTTTACAGATGAGGAAACTGAAGCAAACAGAGTTAAGTGACTTGCCCAGGATCACACAGCTAGTAAATGTGTAAGGCTGGATTTATACTCAGGTCTTCAAGACTTTAGGGCTGGCACCCTATCCACTGGGCCACCTGGCATAGGGTTCTTTTCTTTTGTCATCTTAAATGGTGAAATCCTCAATGCAATTTTAGAAAAGACATTTTATTTGCACATTTGAAAATTTTCAGAAACATGCTTAGTGAGTATCTCTATTAAAATCTTACTCTGATGTCTCATGGCATCAAAGTGACTCCAGCTTCTTGAAATGTATGACAGCAGAAGATAAACTCTGTATCATCCTATGAAGCTAGAAAGACTTTGAAAATGTGATCCTTGTGTTTGTATGCTGAGTACCCTCTAATTAAGATCACAGAGGTTTGTAATCAGAGATAAAAATTACCCTACCAAGTGACAGATGTTTTTTCAGGTATGACAGCTTATGAAGCCCCCTGATGATCCTTTAGAGAGGGTGTTCTTTGCACTTGTAGGGGAGAGGGAATAACCGAACCAAGGAAATCACAGAAGGTACAAAGGATAGCAGAGGAGTTCTAAGGTTAAGATGTCATCAAATAGATTTAGGTGAGACATCAAGAAGAATTTTCTGATAGTGAAATCTGCTTAAAAACTAGAATTTGTTATAAGGGATCATGGTTTGTCTCACCTGATAACTTGAATACTGAAAATTAAAAAAAAAATCTCACATCTTTCCTTTCAGTTGATTGCCATCTTAAGTTCATTCTTTTGTTTGTTTGTACCTTTCTCAGTTATATTTGACTTAATATTATAGCTATTTGTAATAGGCAGTTGATAGCCTAGTAGATAGAGCTCTGGGCCTGGAATCAGGATGACCCATGTTCAAATCTGTTCTCAGACATTTCATTATGTCATTTTGGGGAAGTCACTTAACTTCTGATTGCTTCAGTTTCCTCAGTTGTAAAATGGGGATGATAATAACACCTACCTTGCTGGGTTGTGTGAGGACTAAATGAGGTTATATTGGCAAAAGCACTTAGCATAGTGCCTGGCATGTAGTAGGCACTATGTGAATATTTATTCCTTTCCCTTTCCTCCTTACTTGTCTTATTATTCTTACTAAAATTTGAGCTCCTTGGGGTAGAATCTGTCTTATCTAAGGTTGATATTTCCCTTCTGCTTCATCCAAAGTTTTGCACACAGTGGGCATTTAATGTAATAAAGCACCAGGGGCAGCCAGGTGGTCCATTGGATAGAGCACCTGGGTCCAGAGTCTCAAAGATCTGAGTTCAAAGTCACTTAATCCCTGTTTGCCTCAGGTCCTCATCTATAAAATGGGGACACACTGGAGAAGGAAATGCCAAACCACTCCAGTATTTTTTCCAAGAAAACATGGGGTCACATAGACTCAGATACAAATGAAGAGCTGTAGCAGCAAGCACCCTGACACATCCAGGATGGCCTGCTAGCACAGGTTCTTAGATCTGCTTTACCAAAAGTAAAGCAGCTTTTGAGGGGTCAACAATATGCTTTAATCACACATACAGAGAAAATAAAAGCAGAGAAATACAGACCAACAGACAGGGCTTCTGTCTGACCATAAACAATACATACATCACAGATAGACAGACAGAACTATCTGACTATTACATAGGTACATAGTTACTGGAGAGATAAGCACCAACATTGGGATTTTCAAAGCTGGGGAGGAGGGTGGTGCTCCTTAATTGCTATTCAGAGTCTCATCTGGCATATTCTTCCAAAACCCAAAACCAAACCTCAACTCAGAGTATATAAACATTTTTCAGAGCTAGAGGGCACAACCCTTGTGACCCAGTACCTCATTAGCAATTAACAAAAGGTGTGGGCCTTCCTTCAAAACAAGCCTCCCCTAATCAAGCTTCCTTTAATGGGCTCACCTGAGGCCTATTAATGGGTGGGGAAGATCTAACTCTCATTAACATTACAAGGACTGAACAACAAGAAGAAGGCACTTAATAAATATATTTGGAGTTGGAAAGGACCCATAAAGGTCATTTAGTTCAACTTCTTTTTTTAAATATATAATTTATTTATTTTTCAGTTTTCAACATTCACTTTCACAAGACTTTGAATTCACAATTTTCTCCCCATCTCTCCCCAGCCCCACCCCAGGACAGCATGCACCCCATCCACTCCTTCCTCCAATCTGTCCTCCCTTCTATTATCTCCCCTTCTTCCATCCTCCTCCCCTCTATTTTTCTGTAGGGCAAAATAGCTTCTAAACCCCATTACCTGTGCATCTTATTTCCCAGTTGCATGTAAAAGCAAATTTAAACATTCCTTATTAAAGCTTTGAGTTTCATATTCTCTCCCTCCCTCCCTCCCTCCCTCCCCATCCATCTTCAATGAGAAAGCAAGCAATATGTCACACATGTAACCATGCATAACTCTTCCAGAAGTTATGTTGTGAAAGACTAACCACATTTTCCTCTGTTCTATCCTGCCCGCCATTTATTCCATTCTCTCCCTTGACCTGTTCTCACACAATAGTGCTTGCTTCTGATTATCCCTTTCCCCAATTTACTGTCCCTTATATTATCTTCCCTCTCTTATCCCCTTCCTCCCTACCTTCCTGCAGGGTAAAATAGATTTCCATATCCAATTAAGTGTGTATAATTCCCTCCTTAAGCCAAATCTCATGATAAGGCTCACTTATTCCCTTTCATCTCCCCTCTCTCCCCCTCCATTGTAAAAGCTCTTTCTTGCCTCTTTTATGTGAGATGATTTGCTACATTCTACCTCTCCCTTTCTCTCACTCCTAGTACATTCCACTCAACAGAAAATTTCATTTTTTAGGTATTCTTCCTTCATATTTGGCTCACCCTGTGTGATGTTCTTCCATTGCTTCCATTTCTCTTTCCAATTTTTCCTCCACCTCTCTTCCTTGATTTTCAAAATTCTTTTTGAAAATGGCCTGAGACTATTTTATATTTTTTTGGAGGTTTTGGATGTAGGAGTCTTTACTTTGCTTTCTTCCTTCAGTTGTATGTTTTGGTCTTCCTCTGATTGTATGCTTTGCTTTTCCTCATCTGAAACAATGGAAGAAAAAACCTTTTCACCAAGAAAATAACCTTCTATAGCCTTAGTTTTCCTCTTTTTGTATACTTTCCCAGCCAATTTCTTGTCTTTTGATTTCTTTGTCAAGTGGAAGGTGTACTGCACCAAGCTTCAGAGGTTTTGTTCAGCTGTTCCCCAAGATATCTCTAGGGACCTGCAAGTTTTCAGTTCCTTCAATGTGACATAGTCAGTGGAGAGGTGTTTACTCCTCTCCTCTCCTGCTCTGGTCTGTGAGCAACCACAAGCTCTCTTTTCTTCCCTCTACTTGTGAGTAGGATTCCTTCTTCACAGCCACAACCAATTTCTCCACACCAGTGATCCTTCTCATCCAAGGTCTGCCAGTTAGGACTGAGTCCCAGATCAGACACTCAATCACCCCAGGTTCTGTAGGCCGAGAGCTCCAGAAGGGGATACTGCTGCTACAATGACTGCTGCCACCCTGGGGCTGGGGTTAGGATCTGAATGTGCTCCCTACTCACCCAGGTGAAAGAGCTTTCTCACTGACCTTTGATGCTGTCTTTCTCATTTATGGGTTGAGAAATCTGGAAACCACAGCAACTGCCCATGATTCCATACCTTGAAGCCTGCTTCAGTCCCATCTGTGCCATGCAGCCCACACTGGGCTGTGCTCTGCTGTGAGTTCAGTGAAATATACACTTTCTGTTGGTCTTCAGGCTGCGTTGGGCTTGAAATCTGTTTCTCTCTGTCATTGTGTGGCTTCTGCTGCTCTAGAATTCATTTTGAGTCATTTTTATAGGTATTTTAAGGGCTTAGTGGGGACACCTGGAGCAGGTACATGCTTTTACTCCACCATCTTGATTCTGTCCCCCTCCTCAACTTATTAATTTTACAGATGGGGAAACTGGGACCCAGGTGGTTTAAGTGACTTACACATGATCTTGCAGCTAGTGATGTCATAATTTAAACCCAGGTGTTCCTGACTCCAATTCCAGTGTCCTATCCCCTGTTCTGTACCTGGCTGCCTCTCTTGTGTTTCACTGAATTGTATTGTCTTATGTTGTGCTGTATTTTATTATATTTGCAAATTGTTTTCTCTGGAAAGTTTTTAGGTCCAAGCTAGAGAGTAGTATTTGTCTGCGCTTTATGACAGAATCATATCTTGAAATGGAGGATAGATAAAACAACCTGTGTAGTACCCCTCCCAACCTGACAAATTTACTATTTTTCAAAAGCATGTATAGTTTGGGAGAAGTAGAGAAGAAAGACAGGCAAAAGACCTATAGGTAGAAATCAGGGTACTTGTCCCAAAGAAATAATCAAATTATTTACCAGTGTATTTACAATAAACCTCCATTTTATTTCCTCACATTAAAGTATCACATATCTTCCAGGCAGCTCAGTTACAGCCCAGGCTTAGGAGGCAGTCACAGGGATGGCAAAGGGCTTTCGTCAGAGAGGTGCAAACACAGTGAAATGACTAGAAGGTAATATAGGCTTCTTTCACATTTTGGTCAATCCACCTCTCTCCAGTGGTTGGTTAGGACTTAGAATGAAAATCAGAGAGAATGAGTCACTAACTATTGTCCCTTTGTAAAAAAGAGGCCTTTAAACTTTGAGAATAGTAAGTGGAGTTCTCTGAGGAGGAGCCAGTGGGGGTCCTGGGCATATTCTCTGAAGAGGTACTGTGAGTCACCAAGGGGCCAAGAGGAGTCAGAATGCAAACACCTAGTTCCCTAGGGAGCTCATTATAATTTTCCCAATTCTATGATTAATGCGGAAGAAACCTTTGCACACTTTGATCCCGGACAGGAACTCCCTTAGAAGGGATTTGGGTTAAATAGTGAAATTCTACTTTTAATGAACAGATTCTATTTTTCCACAGAGTTGCTGTTTGGAATTTGTTGTTATAAATTTCCGATAATCTCTAGGAGAAGACTTTCTTGAATCTCAGGAAGTTCCTTTGTAGTTTGGTATCAAAGGGCATTGCACTACCTTCACCTAGTAGTAACCTATAGAAAAAGGCAAAATTCATCTCATTTAATTAAAAGTCTCAATTAAGCACCTGATATGTACAAAACAATGTGCTAGATGCTGGGAGATATAAGGTTTAGGTAAGATGTTGACCCTGGTCTTATAGAATTTATAGTCTAACAATCTATGGTATAGATGAGAAAACGTGTAATACAAAATAATATTTCATGAGCAATGAAAATGTGAAACAAAGCTGTACAGGTCTACTACATGCACTTTTCCATTCTTCTTGATTTTAGTGCCTTCCCTCTGTTAATTATCTCCTATTGAACAAATAACATATATACATACACACACATGCATATATCTATACCTATCTTGTTAGTATATACAATGGTTCACATTGTCTCTTCCGTTAGATTTTGAGCACTTTGAGGGCAAGGATTGTCTTTTGCTTTTCTTCAAAACCTTTATACAGTGTCTGGAACACAGTAGGCACTTAATAAAGCTTAATTGACTGATTGGCTATTTTTCCTGTCATTCTCTTCAACATCAAGGGGCAAATCAGACTAAATGATTATCCTTGGCTATAATGGAGGATTATGGACTTTGTTCATTCATTCCTTCATTCAATAAATATTTATTAAGCAACTATGATGTACAAGGCTCTGTGAAACATATGGAGAAAGATTCATAGAGAAATAAGAGACAGTGACTGGCCTTGGAATAATTACAGTTTAGTAGGGGAGATAAGACACACACACACACACACACACACACACACACACACACATATGAATTGTAGAAGGACCAGTGAACTTGTCATCTTGAGAATGCCTGATATGAGAACTTCCTCCTGTCCTACAGATCATAACCCATCTATAACTTAGTAGATGAGTTATGTGAGGTATATAAAAGCTAAGTGACTTAATGAGGATCACATATCTATTAGACCTCAGATACTATAGCTGAATTCAGATCTTTCTGACTTCAAACTTATCATGTTGTCCTATATATATATATATATATATATGTATATATATATATATATATATATATGACTAAATAAGCTTGCAGGGCACATTTCTGAGAAAAGGCTACCCCAAGTTCAAGCTATTTTTGATTCACAAGGACTAAAACCATAGCTTACAAGCCCCCACTAAAGCATTTACTCACTGTCATCACCCACAAATGCACCACTTTCATCATATCTCCTTATTTCATCACCATCTGTTGTCTCCCTGTCTTTGTTCTCACTCCCTTGACTCTTCAGTGCTTTCCCAGACCATCACTCCTGCAGTAGTAATGCTCTCATCTTCCCTATTCTATCCCCTTAGTAAACTAGCTCAGTCCTCCATTGTATTCTTCCCAATTCTTTTATCCCTTTTCCTGTCTTTGGTCTTTCCCTTCTAAGACTCACCCTTGGATTATTCCCACAATCTGCTGTCTTCATTCCTTATATGCTGCTGCACAAAGGTGGAGAAAAATCATGAAACCATTCTTTCTGGCTCCATCGCAAATTTAAGTTCCATAACCTCAACTAGGCCCCCACTGTGGTAAGGCAACTCTTTCATACTTCCCTAATTAACTCACTATTCCACTTACCACAGTGGCTTTTATAAACCTTAGTCATCTCTCCTCTCTCCCGTGGTTCCCCTCTCCTTACCCTCTCAGCTGAGATACTTGCCTCATATTTCACTGAAAAAAAATGGAGGCCATTCACCAAGATTTCTTTCTTGTCCTCATCTCCTATTACCCAGATGCTTTCTGTCACTATCCACTCCTTTACTGCTTTTTTATATGAAAATGTGGCCTTTTATTTGTGAAGGCCAAGTTCTTTACATGTACAAGTGATCCCATTCTGTCCTATCTTCTCCAACAGCTTGTTCCTTCTGCTATATTCACTTTCACTTATCTTCAATTTCTCTTTGCCTACTAGATCCTTCTCTATTGCCTACAAAAATACCCATGTCTCCCTTATCCTCAAAAAATTCCTCATCCACCTGTAATAGCTTTCATCCTCTTTCTTTCCTCCATTCTGTGGCAAAACTCCTTGAGAAGGCCATATCCAATTGATGTCTCTACTTCCTGTCATCTTACACTCTTCTCAATTCTATACAATCTGCCTTTCTACCTAATCATTGAACCCAAACCTCTCTCTCTGAATATAGGAATGAGCTCTTAATTGCCAAATCTAATGACCTTTTTTTCCAGTCCTTCTTAATTTCTCTATAGTCATGGGCATTGCTGATCACCTTCTTTTCCTTGATATTCCCTCCCCTCTACATTTCTGTGACTCTGTTTTATCTTGGCTCTCCCACTTGGAGGTCAACTCATCAATCTTCTTTGCTGCGTCTTTATCCCCAGATCACACACACTAATGTTGGATGTCCTCTAGATCAGAGCTTCTTACACTTTTACCACTCACAACCCCTGAGGACCCTTTTCACATTTTGGCATCATTCTTGGATTCTCTCTCTGTTTCCTTTGGTAATCTCACCAGCTCTCATAGATTCAATGATCATTTCTATACTGATGATTCTCAGATCTACTTATCCAGCCCTAATCTTTCCACTGATCTTCAGGCTCACATTTCCAAATGCCTAATAGACATGTCAAATTGTATGTTCTAAAGACGGTTTAAACTCAGTATGTCCAAAATGGAATTCATTTTCCTCCTCCCCTCAAATCATCCTCCCCTTCTGAACTTCCCTATTACTGTTGAGGGCATCATTGCTTTCCCGGTTTCCCAGGGGCTCATATCTTTGATTTCTCAATCTGTCTCGATTCCCACATTTAATCTATCATCAAGTTCTGTCAATTTTGCCTTGTAGAACCTCTCACTTATACTGTTTTCTCTCTTCTGACATGGCCACTATCCTGATGCAAGCCCTCATCACTTCATACCTTGACTATTGCAATAGTCTACTGGTTGGTTTTCCCACCACATGCCCTCCCCCCTCCAACTCCAGTCCATCCTCTATTTAGCTATTAAATTAATCTTTCTAAAGTACAGATATGATCATATCACTCCCTTCCCCATTCAATAAACTCCAGTGCTTCTCTATTACCTTTAGGATCAACTCTATGGTGTTCAAAGACCTTCACAACCTGACCCCTCATTCCTTTCCAATCTTCTTATTCCTACTTCAAATTAAATAATATTCATAACATGCTTAGCATAATGCCTGGCACTTAGTAGGTGCTATATAAATACTATTGTTACTGTTATTTATTATTACTATTGTTGTTGTTGTTACCTCTTAATCCCTTTCATATACTCTACCATCCAGTGACATCGAACTCTTTCCTTTTTCTCAAGCAAAATACTCCATCTCCTAGCTCTGGGCATTTCCCCTGACTATTCTCCATTTATAAATGCTCTGCTTCCTCACCTAAACCTCTTACCTTCTTGAGCTTCCCTCAAATCTCAGCTAAAGCCCTATCTTCTACAGGAAGCCTGTTACAATCCCTATTCATTCTAGTGCTTTCTTTCTGTTGAATAGTTCCTCTTTATCTCATCCATAGCTTGTTCATTCATAATTATCTACCTGTCATCTGCTCAGATTGTGAGCTCCTTGTGGGTAGTGACTGTCTTTTTCCTTTCTTTGTATTCCCTATTCTTAGGACAGTGCCTGGTCCATAGCAGGTGCTTCATAAATACTTACTAACTGGCCTTACTTACTGGTGCATTTCTTCCACTGGATGCTGCCTGCTGGGCACTACTTCACTATATGTGTATTTTCCATCAAATGGTACTCTGCTAGCCCTTGTTACATTGGATGATTCCCTGACAGGTACATAATTTCCACTACATGATTCTAGGGTTTGTCTCACTTGTCATATGGCTTAGGTTTCTTTCTGATCCAGTTTTTTGGTTTTAGTTATAGCTTTTGGCTATAGTGCTGTCTCTTCCCCATTGCAGAATCATAGATTCTGAGAGATGGAAGGGAACTCAGAAAAGTGGATTGCCATTCTTTTTTTAATTACAAAGTCACACAATTTTGGGATAATTTTAATAACCACCTCTACTTCAGTAATAGGACCAGCAACAACCCTCCTTGGGTAGAGGGGTGGGGTTCTAACCTTCCCTCCCCTGTTATTTTCTAGAGTCTTGGTTAGAAGGATTTTGTGAACCCATGAGGAGAACTCAAGCTCATGAAGACACAGAGTATGTTCCTTTCCACTAGCTAATCCTTTGAATTTCTCTGAATTAAAATTTCTTGACCAAATGCTTTGGTCTCTGTGTCAGAAATCTCTCAATATCTTATGGCCCACATTCCCCATGCTTCCTGATTTTAACCTGTGAGAGCTAGACTATGCCATGTAATCATATGTAGGAAATATTTGCCCAATAATTACCCAAATAGTTCTAGGGTCTGAAGATTTTTAGTTCTTTAATTCCATCCCATTTAATCAAATAAATAAAGGAAAAGGACAGAAACAAGGTCAACCTTAGGGAATAAGGCCACTATCTCTCCTACTTTCTCAGACACTTTCCTTGCCTTTAATATGGATATGGGAACATCCAAAGCCAAAAGCGGCTTTGAGCTCACTCTTACAACATGTGTATGTAAAAGAGGCACAAAATACTATGAAGGTTCCAAAAAGGAAGCATCACCCTTGTCCAGGATATCATAGGAGATGGTATTTGAGCTTGCCACTGAAGGATGGGCAGAGTTTCAAAAGAAATGGATGGACTTGGAGGAGCAGATATTTCTGGCACAGAAGATGCTGTAAGTCTAATCAAAGGCACAGAGTTGAAAAAATATGGGACACACTGGGGAGACAAGTAGTCCAGTTTGACTACATGCAGAGGAACAACACAAGATTAGGGTAGAAAAATAGGTTAAAGTCACATTGTGTGCAGTCTTAAATGTCTGCCAGTGGACTTTTGAGTTTTAATAAAATTTCTTTTTCAATAACTGGATTTTAAAATCAAGATGGTAACTACTATTCTGGGCATGATTAAGATCAATAAATAGGATCTTGTTGTTGAGGCAGAAATGACAGAAACCTTGCAAGGAAGTGACCATTTTAGAAATCATAATAGATGGGAAAAGGGGAAAACTTGGACATAATTCCTTTCACATGTGATTTTGGAAAAGCAGACTTTAAAAGCTCAGAAAAAGGTTAGAATCCTTTATTTCAAATTCTCTGGAGGGAGTTAGCCTTGTAAGGTTGAAACGCTTTCAAATATAAAATTCCAGTCATACAAATGATTCTAATTTGGACAGAAAAGATGACATGATTGTATAACTTAGCTTTCATCCAAGATGGAAAGATTTGGGATATTGCTATTTAAGTGGAGGGAAGTCTGACTCCTGAGTGGTGGAGAGAATGCTGAGTCAACTGTTGCATACTTACATAAGAGTCCTGGGCCTAAAGTCAGGAAGACCTGAGTTCAAATCCATCATTAGACACTTACTAGCTGTGTAACCCTGAGAAAAACACTTCATTGCTGCCTAATTCAGTTACCTCAATTTTAAATTGGGGATAATAATAGCACAAACCTGCTAGAGTTGTTGTGAAGATCAAATAAAATAATATTCATAAAGTGCTTAGCATAGTGTCTGGCACATAGTTATTTGTCCTTCATTCTCGAAGAGGACCATGACATCAAGATGGTGACATGACTTGCACTTGCCTTTGATTTTAGTGAAGGAGGGCTGTGCAAGGTCACCAGCCTCACTTTCTTCTCCTGAGCCATCTGGGTCCAGTGGCCTGATATTCACCAGGATGGTTGGAGATGGCCCAGGATGTAATGAGAGACCTTGACCCTTCCAGGTTAAAGTATTATAGCATTCTCACTTTGAGTGAGATACACTCATTCAATGATTAGGCTTCTTTAAGTAGTTGCTCAAGGGCTGGCCCCTTTAATAAAAAAAATCTGGCACATAGTAGGCATCTAATAAATGCTTGAATTTAAAAAATTGCTAGAGACTTACTGAGTTGGTTCTAGACTTCTTAGGAGAAACATATGGATAGAGGTACTTCTCAGCCCCTCTCCAACCCCAACCCTCATGTGCACTTATTGCCCTAGATTTCCTAATATATGAGGATCAGACCATATTTGTCTATACCATTTCAACCCTAGGCTATATACTTAGAAAACCTATGTATGTTCATACATTATATATGAAATTTCATCATTGGAAATCTAGTAGTAATTCCTGGCTGCTTCTTTTGCAAGTATTTTCTTTGACAAGTCAACAATCATTTACTAAGTGTTTACTATGTGCCAGGTAGTGTGCTAAGAAATGGGGACACAAAGAAAGACAAAACCTGCCCTTGTCCTGAATTAATTCACTTTCTTATGCATACACAATGATGTACAAACAAGATATATGCAGAATAAATTGGAGATATCCTTAGAGGGAAGGCATTAACATTGAGGGAGACTAGAAAAAACCTCTTACAGAAGCGAGGATTTGAGCTAAGCCTTAAAGGAAGTCTGAGAAGTCATAGGAATTTTTCTTAGGCATTTCTGAAGTTATGAATGTTTTTTCTCTCTGGGGTGGCTCACTCTTTTTCTGAAAGATAGTCCTTAAGTTGCACTTTCAAATTAATTAGCTCTGGGCTCATGCCTCTATCCTTAAGTGATTCTATAGACCCTTAAGTAACACTACTTCCATTCTAGAAATTGCTTTTATTTTTTTTAAAATTACCTTTCTGGTACTTAGTTCTTTTAAGGAAAAGATAACTTAATCGTTTTTACTTGATTATTTCCTGGAACTGTTTCTTAGAGAATGTTTCTTCTGAAATATTCTTGCTATTTTAGTTATTTTTAAAAAAATGTAATTGTAATCAGCTTAACCAAACTAGATTAGCTTTCTTCCCTACCTGAGGCTAGCATGAAAATATGGTTATGCAATTTGTCTATTTATGAATTTATTAATATGTTTTTATCTCTAAGCGAGTTTCAGTGCTGCTGTATGCATTATTAAGGTCTATATATTAATACATGAAAAAGTCATTGGTGCTGTTTCATGATTTGAATTCACGTCTGTTGCTATGATATCTCATTGTTCAAGTACAGTATATTAATCCCACAGGACACTGTTGTTGTGATATTGCGAATTTATTATTTGCATTAATATTTGAATATTGATGCAATCACATTTGGAGTAATCTCTATAAAAAGATGAGAACTGAGACAATTGTACATTTACATTTGAAAAGCAGAGGTCTCCTAATATCAAGAGTAGACATAGACTTTAAGAATGAAGAAATTTTAGGGATAATGGGCAGAAAAATGAAAGAAAGAAAGGCAAATGCTATCTTTGCAACTGTTCTTTCAAAGCAATGATCACTATGAGTCAACTTGCATTTATACAAGTGCCTACTTTGTGGCAGGTCCTTCACAAATATCTCATTCCATTCTTGGATTGTCCTATTGTTCCTATACAATTAAGGCTACTAACAGTGCGGTAGTTGAGACAACTCAGAGAGTCTTTCTAGTCCCACCTGATAATTTGAACAGGAAGATAAACTTGAAGGATTGGCAGCAGGGAGTTATTCCTGGAAATTTTATTTTTGTCCACCCTGTGAAGATAAAGAATTGCTTGACTCCAAATGACTCATGATGGAAAATGCTATCCACATCCAGAAAAAGAACTATGGAGTCTAAATGCAGATCGAAGCAGACTATTTGCTCTTTCTCTTTTGTTTTTTCTTTCTTGTGGTTTCTCCTAGTGGTTCCAATTCTTCTTTACACCATGACTAATGTGAAAATATGTTTAATATGAATATATGTAGAGCCTGTATCAGACTGCATGCCATTTTGGGTGGGGGGAAAGGGATGGGGAGAATATCTGAAACTCAAAATCTTATGGAAGTGAATGGTGAAAATTAAAAATAACTAATTAACTAAATTATACATATGTACACACACATATGCATACATATATACATATTCATAATACATACATACATACATATACACACATATACATATAATGACTTGAAAAGGGGGGGGTCCTGCTAATGAATGAACCTGTTCCTACAGGGAAACTGAATGCCTTAATTAAGTCTGGAATTGCAATTGCAATTTTAAGTTGGTCTAGGTACAGGGGTGGGGAACCTGTGACCTCAAGGCCAAATGTGGTCCTTTATATCTTTAAGTGTGGCCCTTTAATTGAATTCAAACTTCATAGAACAAATGCCCTCAATAAAAGGATTTGTTCTGTAAAACTTGGACTCTGTCAAAACGCCATGCCCAAGGACCCAGAAGGCCACATGTGGCCTTGAGGCTTCAGGTTCCTCACCCCTTATCTAGGATACTATTCCCCATGGTGGACCAATACTATGGGCCCACTGTTGGAATTTGTTCTTGACAAAAATAGTATACCCAATAGAACAACATTGGAAGGCTTGGGTTGTGTAAACATCAGGGGCACCAATACTATGGTATGAAATGAGGCCAGAAAAGATTTTAAGATTGACAGACTCAGCTTCTGCCTTAGTGCAAAGCCCTATTTAAACTATAAACTCGCATTTTTAATTTCAATTACTGGCAAAATTCTATGTTACTATTGAAGGGAAGATTTGTGAGCCTTTAGAAGGGAAAACAATGATCAGAAGTAGTTCAGTTTGCATTTATACAGTCCCTACTTTGTGCCAGGTACTTTACAAATATTATCTGATTTGATCCTCACAGCAATCCTGAGAAGCAGGTGCTCTTATGATCTTTCTCTTATAGCAGAGGAACTGAAGCAGACAGAGTCTAAGTGACATTCCCAGGTAGGAATTGTCTGGGGCACGATTAGAATTCTGGTCTTTCTAAATCCAGGCCCATCACTCCATCCACTGCACCACCAACTGCTTCTTTATAGAAGGGGTCAAGATAGAGGGAGGGATGAAAGAAGATTATAATGTTTGGGCCTAGGTGACTGAATGTTTTACTGCCTGCTTTTTTCCAAATTTCTCAGCCACTTTGGAGGCTCACAGAAAATAAATGAAAAGGAGAATTGATCCCTCATCCATATTACTCTTTATATTTAACACAGATGGTCTTCTAAACTGGTAGCTAACATTCACATTCACAGAATAAAGAAATGAGTGGCAACATTAGAATTAATACCTTCTAATGAAATTTATTGTTAGACCTTTGTGGAGAGTGAAGATCTTGGGAAGGCTGGAGATGAAGTGGGATGCTTTCCAGGTCTATGTCTTGAACTGGGTCTCTACCAACTATCTAATCAAGACATAGGCCCATGTTTCTAATTAGTGAAGAAAAAGAAGGGAGGAAAGTGGTAGTACCTGAAATGGTTCATGACTTGTTTGGTGGCAACTTGCTGGGCTTTTAGTAGGGTTGCAGCATCAAAGATGGTTTTCCCCTGTCTGGACAGAACATTAGAAATGTTCCACTACCCCGTGATTCTAGGGTAAAGATGCGCTGAATGAGATTATAAAATAGGATCAGGAGACAGAGAAGAAGGAGGAGAATACAGAGGAGAAGAGAGAGAAGGGTTTTAAATGAGTCTCAAAGAGTACATCAGGAGATGAAGAAGAGATTGAGAAAATATTCAAAGAGAAATGAGTGACTTGAATGAATTATAGGAACAACAATGTGTACCTTTGTGAGATACCTAATAATCAAGCAGAAATCAGTTAAGTCAAGAACTGATAAATGCGAAAGAGTCACTGGTAGAATTTACCTCATATAGGAAGAGACTTGGCAGAGTTTAGTTGAAGGATGTTACAAAGCTGACACCTCTCTGACAGATTGTCATGTGGTGTTAGAACTTTAGAGGTTGAGTAATGTTGAAGTCTTTGCTTCTGAAATTTTTGAATGTGACCAAGGGGTGATATTCATAGGAATGTTTTCTTTGAGTGGAGAATACAGATCATAGAACCATAGACCCAGAGTGACAAAGGACCTTCTAATTTTACTGATGAGGAAACTGAGGTCCAGGAAGGTTAATCAGCTTCCCCAAGAATACCCAAGGTAATAGGCATCAGAGGTGAAATTTGATTCCAGGTCTTCAGACTCCTGAACCAATGCCTTACCCACTGTGCCAAGGATAATTTTTCTGTTCAACATGGTGGTGAGTCTCTTAAAAGCACAGCAGATATATTACTATGGATTTCTCAGTCTTGGCTCTGTATACAAATCTCTTTTTCTTAATATAATAAAAGTTTGAGAATTGACTAGAATTATGAGATTTGTAATTCAAGGGGGAAGCTTTCCTTCCCATCCCTGGGAACAATTTGGCTTCCCAGCTCTTTGAGCTGGAAGTGAGGTTTGCTTGACTCAAGATAGCTTTAAGAGACATACAGAGAGAGAGACCCTGAGTGGAAAGCTCAGGAAAATGGTGGTCTTAGTCTTAGCTTGGACTTTTTGAGCAGAGCAAGAAAATCATTACTAGGGGTCAATAACCAAAAGAAAAAACTGAAAGTGAAGAGATGAGTACAAAAAGAAGAGAGACTGAGGTGGACCTCGTTAGACTTCTGAAAACAGAAGACTTGGGCTGAAATCACCTAATGTACTCACCTAATAAAGGAATGAAGGAAGTTCCTTCCAATATCTACTTCTTCCCCAGCTTCCCCTCCATGACTGTCTAGTGACAGACTCTGTAATATGCTCTGCTCTCTCTTTTTTAACCTAAATATTTCCTATATTTTGATTTTTTTCTTTCAAATACAGAGAGGATAAGAGTTTTCTGGAAGAAAATAAAAATTTAAATTAGGGCAAAGAGCCAAACTTCTGTCCGAATGTTAAGAATTTTCTTATATAAGGGTGCTTCACTATTGTGATTGTTCTAATGCCTTTTCATTTCATATTAATTTCATTAAACAGCGGAAAAAAGGACCATGGAGAGCTCAGGGCCATTCTATTACCCCTATTCTAAAAAGAAAGCTAAAATTGCAATGGGATATGACTGATCAGCTTTCCAGGGAGAAGATGGGTAGGAAGCAAAGGGCCATGCTCAAAGAAAAGAACACACCTAAAACCAAACAAGGCCTGTGAACAGTCCACCTTTTTATCTGTCCAATAGAGTGAACAAAGCAGAAAGTATTGAATTATTAAGTACAATGGGGTCAATTCTACCATTTATTGCCACACCAAGGATGCTACATGAACTTATTTAGTAATAACATAGAAACTTAGGAAAGAAAACCTTCTTTACAAACCTAAAATTTCTATACTTTTCTAGTTACTTAATTCTCCTTTTAGCCCCCCCTCCCATACTTATAAGTAGACTCAGATTAGAAAATTAATATCAAAGAGCATTAAAGAAAGAACTTTAAAGATTATGTAGCCTGACCCACTTATAGAGGAGAAAAGTGTGGTGAGAGAAAGGAAACATCTTGACAAAATCACATAGGTTTTAAGTAAACCATCATTTAGATTGCTAATTTTCTTTCCTTTGTACCACATATTCAGTTTGTAAAAATCCTTTTCTTCCAGGACTGCTTTTGTCTGTCACAGTTATAGTCCTTTTGTTTTTTCCTCTATTTTAATATAAGAACAAATGTTTCAAAATTCCACCCCACCTTTTTTTTCACCATATCTCAAGCATGGTGTTAAGCATCATGTTTCTATAACAAGACTTTTCAATTAATGGAGACTTAGGATTAGACCCTCTTTTTGATTGATTTTGCTTTAGAAAAGTAACATGCAATGGAAAAAGTGCTGGTTTCAGCATCAGAGAATATGGATTTGAATCCTAACACCTGTGTGATCATGTGCAGCCAGTTCCCCTCTCTTTGTCTACTTCCTCAATTGTTAAATGCTGAAATTGGACTAGATGATCTCTAGGGTCTCTTCAGGTGTTCAATCTATGATGCTGTGGATAGCCTTACTTTTCTTTAGACTTCCTTATATGAAGAAATGCTTTCTTATGAAGCTTTTGCTTTAGGTTTCATGCCTTCCCAGAAGACTTTTGTTTTCTGAGAAATATTTGTGGATTGATAAAATAGAAAAAAAGAGGTATTTTCCCCCAACCCTTTCCAAACCCAATCTTACTCAAAGAAAAACCAAGTTCAACCTACTATCTCACTTGTTTATCGGAAAAATCACATATTATGGGAAGATTCTGAGGAAGAAAATACTTTTTATTCTTATTGCTCTCTTTTGTCTTTATCACCCTCATTATCATTTTTCCCCTCAGATTTTATTTGAATGAAAAGAAATGTAAAAAGAAGAAAAAAATCCAAATATTCATGATAAATATATTTTCTGCAATAATTTTATATAACGAATTATTGGTGTATGTCCTATATATGTATTTTTTAGAAGAAATCTCATTTAAGGGTATGGTCAATATTTACAAATATCTTCAAAGAAAAACTAAAGAAGATTTAAACTAATTTCAGTACAAGTGTTTTCTAGCAAATAATAGCTAGTTAGGGTTTGGGTAACTTATGAAAAAAATTTAACCTGAAACAGGAATGTTCAGTAATAAAGGACTTGGTTATCAATTATCAGGGATAAGACCCAGACAGGAATGGTCAGAGATGTTAAGGCCAGACGTGTTTCTTTTTTTCCAGATATGTATTCATGTTTAATATTTTTCTGGTTTTCTCAGTTGCCTTTCTTTTTTCTTTCTTTCATTATATTATTTTCTGATTTTATTTTTTCCAATTACATGTAAAATAATTTTTCCTGTAGAAAGTGAGATTTTATTTTTTCTTTTTAATATATTTATTTTTCTTCCATTACATATAAAAACAAAAGTTAACATTCTTTTACAAATATTTTGAGTTCCAAATACTTTCATTCCCTTCTTCTCCCCCCTCATTGAGAAGGCAAGAATTTTGTTTATAGGTTATACATTTTGGCTGTAGATTCTACATGCACAGTCATGCAAAACATATTTCATTATTAGTCATCTTGTAAAAGCAAATGTAATCCCCCCCCCAAAAAAAAACCCCAAGAAAAATAAAATTTTCTTTTTATCTGCACTCGGACTCTAACAGTTTTTTTCTCTGGAGATGGATAGCATTTTTCATCATAAATCCTTTGGAATTGTTTTGGATCTTTGTATTACTGAGAATAGCCAATTCATTTATAATTGGTCATTGCACAAGATTGCTGTTAATATGAACAATGTTCTTCCAGTTCTGCTCATTTTACTTTACATCAGTTCATGTAAGTCTTTCCTTGTTTTTCTGAGAGCATCCTTCTCATCATTTCTTACAGCACTATAGTATTCCATCACAATCATATACTACAACTTGTTCAGACATTCCCAAATTGATAGGTATCCCCTCAGTTTCCAATTCTTCACTACCACAGAAAGCTGTTATAAATATTTTTGTACATGTGGGGCTTTTTTCTTTTTGTTTTGTGTCTAGTAGTGGTATTGCTGGTGCAGAGGTTATGCATGGTTTTATAGCCCTTTAAGCATAGTTCCAAATTGCTCTCTAAAAAGGATGGATCAATTTACAACTCCATCAACTTTCCCTCATTTGCAACAAAACTGGTTATTTTCCTTTTCTGTCATATTAATCATTCTGACGTGTATGAGGTGGTCCCTCAGAATTTTCTAAATGAGCATTTCTCTGACAGTGATTTAGAGCATTTTGTCATAAAGCTGTGAATAGGTTTAGTTTCTTCCTCTGAAAACTTCCTGTTCATATCCTTTAACCATTTATCAATTAGGGAATGACTCACATTTTTATAAATTTGACACAATTATGTAAATATTTAAGAAATGAGGACTTTCTTAGAGATACTTGCTATAACAATTTTTTTTACAGTTTTGATTGCTACTTCCCTCTATTCTATCCCCCCTCGTTTATCTTTCTCTTGCTCTTTTCACTGTCTCTCCTCAAAAGTCAACTCATATCCATGCCCTCTGTTTATGTATATGTCTTCTAGCTGCCCTAATAATGTCTTAAGAGTTACAAGTATCACCTTCCCATGTAGGAATGTAAACAGTTTAACTTTATTGAATCCCTTATGATTTTTTTTCCTGTTTACTTTTTTATACTTCTCTTGAGTTTTGTGTTTGAAAGTCAACTTTTCTATTCAGCTCTGGGATTTTCACCAGGAATACTTGAAATTCCTCTATTTCATTAAATATTCACTTTTTTCCCCTTAAAGGATTATACTCAGTTTTGCTGAGTAGATAATTCTTCTTGTAATTTTAGCTCTTTTGCCATCTGGAGTATTCTAAGTTGAACAATTCTTTAATGCAGAAGTTCCTAAATCTAGTGTGATCCTGATAGTGGCTCCATAATATTTCAATTGTTTCTTTCTGGCTGCTTGAGGCATGTTCTCTTTGTCCTGGAAGCTCTAAAATTTGACTACAATATTCCTGGAAGTTTTCATTTTGGAATCTCTTTCAAGAGGTGATCAGCGTATTCTTTTAATTTTTATTTTATTCTTTGGTTCTAGGATATCAAGGCAGTTTTCTTTGATAATTTCTTAAAATATAATGTATAGGTTCTTTTTGGTTTTGGGGTTTCAGGTAGTCCAATAATTCTTAAATTATGTCTCCTAAATCTATTTTCCATGTCAGTTGCTTTTCTGATGAGATATTTAACATTTTGTCCATTTTTTATTTTTTAAAATTTTGTTTTATTGTTTCTTGACATCTCATGGAGTCATTAGCTTCTCCTTGCCCAATTCTAATTTTTAAGCAATTCTTTTTTTCAGTGAGTTTTCGTACTTTTGTTACTTTTTGGCCAGTTTAGCTTTTTTACCAAATTCTTTCTTTCAGTGAATTTTTGCACATCTTTTTTCATTTTGCCAATTCCATTTTTAAGATATGATTTTCTTCAGAATTTTTTTCTGCCTCCTTTACCAAACTGTTGACTCTTTAACAACAATTTTAATAGGGGAGAAGTGAGTACATGCTGAATACATATAAGGGAATAAACATATAATAAAGACAAAGTGTTTTGTGAGGGAGAGCATTAGTAGTTGGAAGGATTAGAAGGGCTTTATGAAGAAGGTGCTACTCAAGCTGAGTGGAAGAAACAGAGGGATTCTTTGAAGTAAGGAGTGAGTCACCCAAGCATGAGGCAAGGGCAGCCAGTGCAAAGGTATGGAGACAATAGATGGCTATGTAAGGGAGAGAATAGCAGTTTGGCCAGACTGAATAGTGTGGCATAAAGTTTACTATGACCCAAAATTTCATTCCTCCAAAGCCAGTCTAGAGATGAACCTCTCTTTGCTTAGCTTTGAAATCATGTTTTTGTTAGACTATAATTCTGCACACTAGTCTTTTCCATTTTTGAAAATAAGATCACCTTTGCCCTTATCCACAGCTATGCTACCTCTTTCATTTTCTACATTCTTTTAAAAGTCATTGATATTGACTCAGCAATTTCATGTTCCACTTCCTTCAGGAAACAAAGATTAAGGTCATCTAGGCTAAGTAACTTGAATTCTTCAAAGGAAATTAGATTTTTTTTTATTATCTTCTTACTTTTATCTTGGATATCAATTACCCGTTAGTCATTTTTGTTCTGTCACTTGTAGTAGAAAGTGATTCTCCTTTGCAGAGATAAAAAAAACCCAAAATAAAAATTGAGCAACTCTGCCTTTCTTTGGTCATTTATCATTGTCTCATCCACCCCAACCAAAAGTCCCCTACCTTCTTTGTTCCTCTTTTATTTCTCATAATAGGTAAAAATGAAAACATTTTGTTTATCTTACTTTCCTTTGCTACTTTCAGATCTTTCTGAGCTTTAATATTTACTGAAACTATTTTAAAAGGACCATGCCACTCCTCTTTCATTCTCTACTACTTGGCCTTGCTTCTATTTTCTATCCATTCTTCTTTAAAATCTAAGTTTGTGTGTTTGCCCTGAGCAATGAGATTGGTCTCTTCAAAAGAATCCCTCTGCCGTCCCTTATTAGAATTGTTTCCCTTTGTGTTTTCCAAATTTTATTTGTGAGTATCTCTCATCCTTCCTGGGCCTCCCTCTATAGAATTTTACTCAATGGGATCCTATCTATATGAACCTCTGAAGCCTACTTTCTCCAAATATAGTATGCACATTGGAGCATACCTGGATTTTTCCCTTTTATCATAAACTCTAATAAGAAGGGTCCACTTCTATAAAGTTTTATAATTTTACCTCAGCAAGCAAATTATCCCTGTTCGTGAGAAGAGATCCAGAAAAGAACTTTTCCTTGCTGATTCCTCTACCTTTTGAATGCTGAAATTATTATTGAGGTAAATAAAAAAGTTCTTAGCTACTCTGTTTTTTGGTAGAGAGAGAGAGAGAATTTCAGTAGATATCTGGATAATTAAAGTCCCCATCATTATTATATCATGCAGGCTTGTGTGCCAGGGTTGTAAGATATTCCCCAAACACCTCATCTATTTCCTCTTTCTGTCTAGATTGTTGTATGCAACAGTGAGAAAATAGCTTTTGTTACTCCCTCTTTGATTTCCGTCTAAGTACTTTCTGATTCTTGGATTCCTTAATATTTCTTAATATCCAATTTATTTTGAATACCATGTACCCATCCAGACCCTCTCTTATCTAATGTTGTGGTTTCTTGGTACCATGAAGCAATAGATAAACCTTTTTTGCTGAAAGCCTGACACAGAGCATCCTTGACCTTCTTGTTCCTCAGGCTATGTACAACAGGATTGAGAAGTGGAGTGATAACAGTATAGGTCATTGAAATCAACTGGTTCTGGACTCTGGTATTTTCTGATTAGGCCTTTAGGTAGGAAATAGATACAGAACCAGAGCAAAAAATGACCACAGTGATGTCAGAGGCACATGGAGAAAAAGCTTTCTGCAAACCCCCCAAAAAGACAATTTTAAAGATGATGAAGATGATGAGCACATAGGAGACAAAGATTAAGGTCCTGGGCACCAGGATCACCATCACACTTATTACGACTGTGAAAATCTCTTTGACAGTAGTGTCAGTGAAGGGAAGTTTACAGGACAAATGTCACAGAAGTGGACCACTTTACCACAGAAAGGAAGACTAAACACTGATGTCACCTGTATCATTGCTCTAATAAGATCAATGCCACATGCTCTATATGTCATCTGAGTTCATGATGACTGTATGCCTCAGGAGGTTGCGAATGGCTCCATATCAATCATATCCCATTGCTGTGAGTAAGAAAACTCACATCTAAGTTGTTGATAGCCAAAGTGATCAAGGAAAAGGTGGCACAGCTTTCCAATGTCGTGGATTGGCTCAGGCTCATGAAGTTGTACAGCATTTATAGAATAATGACCAAAGTATACAAGGTCTCAGAAGTGGAGGAGTGTGGAGGTGATGAGCAATGTTGATGATAATTATGATGATCATGATGATGGCATTGACAGCAAGGATTAAGATATACAGGGCAAGAAACACAACAAAGAGAGTAAGCTGGTGATCATGGAAGCTGGGAAATTCCTGGAAAATAAACTCACTCTCTTCTGTCTGAGTCTGTATCTCCACTTAGTATTCCCCAGGGCTGAAAGGAATGAATAAAACAGAATTGGAAAAGTTCCATCAAGTAGACTGAGTAAATTACTTTGACTGAATTGGCTTAGAATATGACCTTGACAATATGTGTATTCCCTATTTGCGTGATCCTACTTCTCAACTCTCTTAGCTCTGGTAAGGAATTTCTCTCTGTGGGCGCCACTGATTAAATTGTTATGTGTGTTTGCTTGGAGGTGATGTAGGAGGGAGTCATTCTTACCTTGGAAAATTTTCTGCAATTCTGGTCAGTTTTTTCATCATGTAGGAGTTAGGCAGCCCAGAAAAAAAAAAAAAAAACATTGTGTTTTCAAGAAGGGAGAAGATAGATCTCAGTCATCTCTCACTCCCTCTGTCCTACCACAAGTGTTGTGGAGGGTTGCCTTCCAGACACAGAATTAGGTCAAATACATTATAAAACTTGCTAAAATGCCAGTTGTCTTGAGCTAAGAATTAACTGCACTGTTTCTGCTCACCATATGCTGAGCACAATTATTTGGACCAGGAATAGTAGTGAGGTGGGTGGAATAATGAGATGAGCACTAACTTGTAATTAAGACTTGGGTTCAAATACTGTCTGAGACACCAAGTTATTAGTTGTGCAATCACGGGCAGTTTTCTTAACCTTCTGAGTCTAAGTTTTCTCTTTTGAAAAATGGGTATAGTAATACTTACACAATCTACTGCCTAGAATTGTGCATTACCAACATGAAAATGTTATATAAATATAAACTACTGTTATTATTTGAAGATTTAGAAAATGTGAACGTACATAGCAATTAGCAGGAATAGATCTTGTACATGAGAACCATAAGTTACTCAGCAAATGGATTGAGGGATAGAATGGGGGATTCATCATAGAAACTAAAGGAAGAGTTCTTAATCTTGGGGTTTATTATCATGTTTTTAAAAAATATTTTATTAAAAGTATTTGAATATAATTGGTTCATTTTGTAATCCATTGTGTAGTATAATGTCTGCCACATAGCAGGTGATTATAAATATTTATCGATTGTTTGATTAATTAATTCTATGTATTTTATTTTATTCATTTAAAAGTGCTATTCTGAGAAGAGGTACTTAGCCTTCATCAGAGTCCCAAACTGTTAAGAATTTCTGCTTTAAAGAATGAGCTACTACAATGTATTTGAAAATAGCATGAGTTACTTCTCTGTAAGTTTTTAGAAACACGTATTAATATGATTCATATGGAAAAATGTTTTAGATGACTATATTAAGTTATCTGTCTTCTTGGTGAAGGTGGAGAAGAGGGAGGGAGAGAATTTGAAACTCAAAATTAAAAAAATGAATGTTAAAATTGCTTTTTAGATGTAATTAGGGGAAAATGAAATATTAAATAATTATAAAAAAGAAACACATATATTGTACAAAGTAAGTGCTAAGTAGTGAAAGTCAAGGAAAGTATTTAAGCATACAAAAAGTAATTGTAACTTTTGTTCAATGGTAGACTACACTGAAAAAGACCACCAGAGGAAATGGGGTCCAGTTATAATAGAATGGTCCTTTGGATAAAGAGTATTAGAAATAGAGCCTGGAGAGCCTAGCCTCAAATACTATACCTTCTACATGCTAATTATGTGATCATAGGTCACTTAACCTCTCTGAGGTGTAGCTTTCTAATCTATAAAATGAGAACTCTGAAGAAAAGGATTTCCAATGCCCTTTTTAGCTCAAAATCTTGTGATCCTTTCAGTCATGGAAAGTAAAAAGTTGGCTAATAAAATGGTGTCTGAGAATGGGATTTGAATTTTGAGACCATAGTTTAAAATATAAGAATGACAGACTCCAGGAAAGGAATAGTTTGCCTCACAAGAATGTATTTGCCTAGTTTCTTTTAAATGTAATTGAAAAGGCTTTAAACTGAAGAAATATGGGGAAGAGATTAAAAATACATACATGTATACTTATATACACATGCCTGTGTACATGCATTTTCAGGTATATGTATATATGCATACATTTTTCCTTCCCCCAAATTTTTAAAGCTTGCAATTATTTTGATTACATTTATATGAAACTAAGCAAATATATTCTTATCAGACAATTTGTTCCTAGCCAGGAGTCATTCATTCTTATATTTTAAGCCATGGTTCAAAAATGATCACAACTCCTATTCTCTTTCCTTCATTATATAGTTATTCTTCCTGGCAGAGGACAACCAACAGTCTTCAAATCTATCCGTGAGTTAGGGGGATCATCTACCCCAAACATATGAAGAATTTCCCTGGCAGAATGGGAGGAGGAGAACAATTTGTCCCAACAGTCATGAAGGTGACTGAAGCAGGTGCTGTGGATGTTTAGAGCTTGGTTAGGCATTGAAGACCCTATGGCCATTCACTGCATCTCAGGCCATCTCCAATCATCCCGATTTTTGTCTTGCCACTGTATTTTGATGACTCTGGAAGAAAGAGTGAAGTTGATGACTGTACAATTCTACCTCACTTAAATCTAATTCATAAGCAAGTCCCCATGACATCACCCCATGACATCACCCCATGACATCAAAATGAAGGACCAAGAACAGCAACAACAATATTCTGGCATTTATCTTGTTGGAGTCGTGTGTATATATGCGCACACAGACAAATGCTTATGTAGACATATATATGAATATCAATGCCCATGTGTATAGACATATATGTGCAATACATATGTATGTTTATATGCCCACACATGCCTCTACCAGGATAGATACCATAAAGAAGTTCACAAGGGATAAAATAAAAGAGCAAATATTAAACCCCTGGTCTCAAACGTCTATATGCAAATGGACAAAGTTTAGGCAAAAAGCAAGCTGAACTAGCAATCTTAGTGTAAGGGTCAAATTTGACCTTAGAAGTACCACTGAGCCTTAACGAGATAAAATTCATGTCTAGATTATAGCTCTAATGATTGTTCAGTTGTTTCATCACTTCTGGCTCTTTGTGACTCCCTTTGGGGTTTTCTTGGCAAAGATACTGCAGTAATTTGTCATTTCCTTTTCCATCTCATTTTACAGTTGAGAAAGTAAGGCAAGCAGGGTTAAATGACTTGCTCAGCTACTAAGTATTTGAGGCACAATTTGGACTCGGGTCTTGTGATTCTAGGTCTGGTGCTCTATCCACTGCACCACCTAGTTGCCACATAACCCTGGTTGGATAGGTGTTATTTGAAAGTAAAAGAAAAGCAAGAAAAGGAAGAGTAACATTGTGTGGCAAGCAGGCAAATCATGTGAAAAAATTCAGGAACTGGGATTGCGGGAGGTGGGAAACATGTTGAATATGATTTGTTTGAAGCCAGTGGAATGACAATCAGAAGCCATGGTGCAATTGACTGCACACCATCAGGACAGGAAGAGGACATAGGTGGGGAGTTTTTTAAACACAACACAAGCCTGACATAAAGTGAAAGGAATTTCAACTGTCAAGAAATCTACTGAAGTTCTCTCTTTGCCAAAAGAAGAGTAACTACTAACTTTTTAAAAACTTACCTTAATAAAAAGTTTATCCTTCAAAAGATGGGGGAATTAAAAAAGAAAAATTTCACTCTGGGTGTATTCTCACTAACTTATTTCTGGGGTGGAAGTAGCCAATACATCTTAGAGCCTCTGATAAAGAAAGCAATTAGTGATGAGCATAGTTTTATATGCACCCTAGATTTTGGAGAGCAGATTTTTAAGAACAGATTTCAGAAGATGGATAGGTAAGATGCTATGGACCAAAGTTAGAGAGAGATGTGAAAATCTCAAGAATGAAACTCTGGACATAAAGGAATATAATTTTGATGAGGAAGAAAAATGAGCTTTCTAAAATGACTGGTATGCATAATTCATCACCAAATTTAGATTTTTTCAGAGATCTGTGTGGATGATAAAAGCAAGGAAAGTCAACAGAGAAGTAACATACAAAAAAACGAGAGGACTTGTAATATTAGTGCCAAGACCTATATCCCAAAGAAATAATAAAAAAGGAAAAGGACTAGATATACAAAAATATTTGTAGTAGCTTTTTTTTTGTGGTGGTAAAGAAGTGGAAAAATAAGGAGATGACCATCAATTGGTTGATTAAGTTATGGTACATGAATTTAATAGGATACTTTTGTACTATAAGAAATGGTGGAAAATATTTCAGAGAAACGTGAGAAGACTTGTATGAATTTATACAGAATGAAGTGAGCAGAACTAGGAGAACAATTTGCACAATAACAATATTGCAGAGATAAACAGTTTTGAAAGACTTATGAACTCTTATCAACAAAATAAACAAATGATGATTTTTGGATAGTAAAGAAAAGAAAAAATGGCTAATAAGGAATTGATGCCCATTTCAGATGACATGGCCCAGATGAACTACATCCTAGTCTGTCATTCCCTGTCCCCTTCCTGTCTTTCTCACTTTATGCTTCAATCTCCCTATATAACTTTACAATTTAGTGACACTAATATCCCTGTTGTTCTTCACATGGGAGCCCCCATCTCCTGAGTATTTCCACAGGCTCTCCTCCATGCCTGAAATGCTCTCCCTCTTCATCCCCGCTTTTTGGGTTCTCTGGCTTCCTGTAAGTCTTGGGTAAACACCATCTTCTCTAAGAAGCCTTTCCCAGTCCTCCTTAATACCTTCCCTGTGAGATTATCTCCAATTTTTCCTATTGTGTCAGCAAGCATCTTGCCAAATCCAGGACGCCCTGCAAGCACAGCTTCATAGATCTACCTTTCTAAAAGGAAAGCAACTTTGGAGAGATCAATAATCTTCTTTAATCACATATACCAAGAGAGAAAAATACAAGCAGAGAAATAAGGACCAACAGAGAGGGCTTCTAACTGTCTGACCATAAGCAATACATGAATCACAGATCAACAGACAGAACTATCTGACCATTACATACATACATAGTTACCAGAGAGAGAATCACCAACATCAGAGCTGGAGGTGGTGTGGGGTGGAGGGGGTGTGTGTTCTTAACTGCTATACAGAGTCTCATCTGGCACACGAACCTTTTTCCAAAGAGTAAGCTCCCAAAGTGAAAACCTCACCTCAGAGTATATATACACTTTTCAGAGAAGGAAGGCATGACCCTCATGACCCAATACCTCATTAATAAACAAAAGGTGTGGACCTTCCTACAAAATGAGTCTCCTCTAATCAAGCTTCCCTTAATAGGCTCCACCTGAGGTCTATTAATGGGTGGGGAAGATCTTTCATTAACATAAATCTCATTAACATTATACCTGTCTATATCTTGTTTATAGATGGTTTGCATCTTTTCTCATCCATTAGACTGTGAACTCCTTCAGTTTTTAAATTAAATTAAATTATTGCCTTTCTTTGTATCTCTAACCCTACATGCTAAAGTACAGGCACTTAATATATGCTTATGGACTTGATTAGGGTACTGAAAGAACTGATGAATATTATTTGACAGTCACTGTCAGTGACATAAAAGTTATGGAGAATTAGAGAACTATTATAGGATTTAAAAGGGTAAAATGCCCAGTTTTTCAAAAAGGGAAGAGAATAGTCTGAACACTATATGCCAATGAGCCAGACTTTTATTTATGGCAAAATCCTAGATGTGATTATTAAAGTGATGGTTAATATATATCTGGAAAAGGAAATGATTACAAAGGGCCAAGATGGCTTCATCAAGAACAGGTCAGGGCAGACTAACCTTATTTCCTTCTTGACAGGATTAGTAAATTGGTTGATCAGACAAATAGCAGCTATACAGTTTACCTAGATTTTAGCAAAAGGATTATTTGCCAATTTTTCTCATATTATTCATGTATCAAAGATGGAGATAGGGGTTAGAGGAAAGGACTATAAAAGTAGTTATAAGATTTAATGTCTACTTGGAATGAGGTCTTCAGTAGAATTCCCCAGAGATTTTTTCTTGGTCCTGTGCTGTTCAAATATGTGTACTTACAATTAGATCTTTTAGAAAAGTCATCATATATGCAGTTTTTGTATATACATTGGTATAGTAGAGATATAAAATATACAAGATGTGTTGACTCTTCTACTTCAGAACTTAAAAAAATTTGACCTATCTTGGACTGAAGTTTACTTTTTATCTATCTATGAGAAAAGTATCTGTTAAGCAAACTGATAGAACCAACTAAGAGCAAAGAGGAAACTCAACAAAAAATGTAAAAAAATGTAAAAGACATACAGTTTAATTACAAAAATATTTTTGAAGTCTTGGAAAGCACTCATGAACATATAAACATTGGTCCTGTTATAGTCAATTTATTAATTAACTTATTAAAACATCACCAGACTATTTTAGTTTTAATTACAGTTTTCTTAATAATACACTAATATTATTACTTATATAATATTATCTATGAAATATTTTATGTATGCTATACAGTCACACACACATACATACATACAGTTAAGTGGCACAGTGAATAGAGAGCTGGATCTGGAGTCAGGAAGACCTGAGTTCAAATTCAGCCTTAGACAGTTGTGTGACCCTGGGCAAGTCACTTAGCTCTGTTTGCCTCAGTTTCCTCATCTGTAAAATGATCTGGAGAAGAAAATGACAAACCATTTCAGTATTTTTCCCAAGGAAAGCTCAAATGGAGTCATAAAGAATTGGATACAATTGAAATGACTCAATAGCAATGAATGACATAGTAGTATTAATTATACATGAAATTAGTAAGATCACATGTATTTTTATACTTTTTAATGTTCACATATCCTTTTCAAACAATTTCAAATTATTTTTATCTTTATACTGTAACCAGGTAAATGGTAAGATTCATTTAAATCCCTTTTTTTTTCACTTGCTATTAACTTTTTAATCAGCATTCCCTAATCAAATTAGCTTAGCCAGAAGGCAAGGTCATAAATAAAAAGATATCTTCTGGACAGATACTTACAATCTTTAATTTAGGGAGACATCCACAAAACTTATACACTTGGACATCAATTACAGAAGTTATTCTAGCATTTGATAGCATAACTACTGCGACTTAGATCTTAGCTTGCAATATTTAAAAACTTTTGTGATGCCTTTTTTGGTCAAGGAAAAGCAAGACTGATTTATTAGACTGTGGGTCTTGCCACACCCTACAAAAAAATTCTTCAGTGAATATAGGTACATTCATTTTTTATAGCATGTATAGAAGTAAGCCTTGCAGCAATTTTAGTCCTTCTGAATAACCAAGTCTGGAAACTTGAGCAGGTTGATAGAAGGGAAAGGTTCTGACAGCAAAAAGTAAAGCTTTAAGCAAAGAGAGGAAGAGTGGATGATATGAAGATTGACACTCAAAGCAAAGTGATTATGTTACTATTGGAAATGAGATTGTTTGGTCTGGATAAAAGACTTTAGATTCAAGCAGCTGTCTTCAAGATAATTTGAAGGGTTTTCATGTAGGGAAATAATTAAACTTACCTACCACCAAAGGAAAGAACTAATATTTGATTCTATGGCATGGCTAAAATGGATGAATAAGAAGACAGGTATGAACATTCCCATGACTATAGTATTATGTCTTGCACTCCTTCTTTTGAGCTCCCATTCCACATTATAATTAGCCTATTGGGCATTTTGAATTAGCTGTCCAAGGTATCTCAAATTTGTTGTGTCCAAGACAAATTTTCAATACGACATAGATATGGAGTGCTGGACTTGGAGTCAGGAAGAACAGGATGCAAATCTTAAGATATTTGCCAGTCATGTGACCTTGAACAAGAAATTTAACCTATTTTGGCTTAAGTTCTTCATCTGTAAAATAGAGATTTGGACAAGACCGCCTTTAAAATACTTTCTAGGTCTACATTTATGATTCTATGAATCTGTGACGTAGATAAATGTATAGCAAAGCTTCATCAAGTTTTCAAATGACTTGAAATTGGAAGGGTCAGTTAGCACACTACAGAGTGAGAATTAAAAAAGGGAGCTGACAATAGAAAATAGAGATGAATCTAAGAAGGAATGTAATAGAGATAAATAGAAACTCTTCATTTGGTTTTAGAAATCAACTTCATAGTTAGAAGATGGTGGAGGCATTGATAGGAGTTTAAAAATGATCAGGATTCTGTGTGTGTGTGTGTGTGTGTGTGTGTGTGTGTGTGTGTGTGAAAGACAGAGAGAGAGAGAGAGAGAAAGAGAGAGAGAGAGAGAGAGAGAGAGAGGGAGGGAGGGAGGGAGGGAGGGAGAAACTAGCAGAATCATGGAATTGGAATTGCAAGGGAACTCAGTGGTCATCTAGTATAAATTAAACCTTAAAAGTAGTGCCTTGTAAAATATATACTCTGTTTAAGTCAATGGTGTCATATAAGTAAGGCCAAATGGCCAACGAAGTCTCTTAAAACTCTGGAATACTATCATAGGAACTGAGATATGAACTGAAGCTTTGATTTCATTGATATAGGGAATTCCTGAGTGGGGACTGATGCAGATCAGTGCTTCTCCTGTAACTTATAGTGTTAGAGAGTTACTTAGAGAATTGAGAGACTATGTTATTTGCCTAGGATCACATAATGAATGTGTATCAGAAATTAAATTTAACCCTGGGTCTTCCTGGCTTCAAGGCTAGCTTTCATCCCCTATGATACGCTATCTTAGACTTCAAGAGAAATTTCTCAACTATTAAACTGATGATCAATTAAGTTAAATGAAACTTGTTCAATACAGGAATTTGTGACCATGAGAGTTTTGCAGTTGCCTCTCCTGTAGGCCTTTAAAACTGCTCTGGAATCTTACCTTCCCAGGCTAAATTAGGTAGCATCCTTCTTGGGAGTATAGAGATGGGTGAAATGATCTTTTTTAAGGTTCCTCCTAGCCAAGGATATTTTTTAGTAGGAAGTATAAGTTGGGGGACATAGAGAGAGAAAACCAAAAGATTTCTGCATGAAAGCAAGGACTTTTAAATACCCTATAGTTACATCTACCTAGCATGTCTACAACAAATCCTCATTACATTTCTTCTCCCAAAACATCACCGATTTCTTTGGGTAGGATTACAATACATTCTGATTGTGAAGCTTAAAGTAGATAAGGGTGTTGAGATGTGGAATCTGGGCCAGGGATTTTAAGACACATTGAGAAATGAGGTGACTGAGACAGCCTGTGTGGCAGAAAGAAAACAGACTCAGAATCATGGAATCATAGAAATTACTAAGGCTGAAAAGAATTTTTTAGAGCTCACATTATTCTACCCTTTTAAAGATGGAAAAAATCAAGGGAGCTTGGTGGTGTAGTGGTTAAAGGGCCAGACTTGGAGCCAGAAAGATCTGATTTTTAATTCTGCACCAGATACTTATTAGTTGTGTGGGACTGGTCAAATCATTTAACTGCTCTCAATTTCAGTTTTCTCATCTGTAAAATGAAGATAATAATAACACCTACTTCAGTGGGTCAAATGAAATAACATAGCGCCTTAAAGTACCATAAAATGCTAATTATCAACATTATTATTATTGAGGCACAGAGAAAGTAAGTAACTTTCTTGAGGTCACACAAGTTGATTAATGGGCAGAGCCAGGATTAGAAAACAACTTTTCTGAATCCAAATCCAGTGTTCTTTTTATTAGTTTGGACTTCTTCCCCTTTAGAATTTGGTCAGTCCCAATCTCCTTTTTGAATGTGAATGGTGAAGGAGAGGCACTAAAGACACAGAGGAAGATTCATACTGACTTTCAATAGCCTCCATCATATGGAGAAGGTTTTAAAAACCAGGAATGGGAAATGAGACTCTTCAAGTAGAACCTCTGAGTGCATTCCCTGAAGGTGCATTAAGAGGGTTCATGGGGATAACAGTCACAATCCAAAGGGGTGGTGCCCCAGAGACTCATTATAGGTGGAGCTCATTTACTTGATTCCATATCCAACATTTTGGCAACGTTGTGGAAGTTTGCATATTGGGAAAAACCTCTAGAACCAGCTCACTTTTTTTTTAGACTTTACCAGTTTAAGAAGACAAAATCATAGGGTTTAGACCAGAAAGGATGATAGAGATAATCTATTTCATTCCTCTCTTTTCCTCTTCCCCTCTGCCCATTACAGAGGAGGAAAGTGAGGCTTCTTCAAGTCATTTAACTAGTAAAAGGTAGGATTGGGATTCTAATCCAGAGCCTTTAGATACTAGATCCAATGCTCATTTCTGTACATATACTCTAACACCCAGTATGACCAGTAATGATTAAAATCTTTCCTGTGGGATTTGTAGAACTGGATCAATTATGCCCTTCAACTTCCATTTCCATGGAGGGGAAATGAGAATTAAAGAAATAGCCAAAGGCAGCTTTATTCAGTACAATCCAGAACAATGATTGATATCTATAAATTAGGAGGCATCACACAGATCACCCAATCAACTGACAATGATAGAAAAGAAATAGAGTTGCCTGCAGGGGGCAAATTACATTTTAGTCGACAGAATCTAGGGATCTCCTTATCCTCTTATAGTTGTCCTTAATACTGGTCCCTCCAACCCAACAGAATATAGGGCCAAGGCAATTGCTCAAGTTTGCTATTCTCTTGTGCCCTAGGGGTGACTCTACTGCTAAGCATTGACAATATTACCCAAGCACCCCTAAAATCAGAGAAAGACCAGGAAAAATGCAAAGGAGTCCCTTTCTACAAGAGAAATGTTTGTTTAGTATGTAACCATTATACTGCAACTCCTCTGTAACAGAATGATGGATCTGTCATCAGGAGAGACCTGGATTTGAAGTTAGCATCTGACCCAGTTAGTCCATAGGCAAATCCCTTACCTCTTTGATCTTGTTTCTTCTCATAAAATGAGAAGAATAATACTTTTGATACATACTTCAGAGAATTGGTATTTGGATTGAATGAGATAACATATTTAAAGAGCTATTTAAATGTCAGCCATTATTAAGGTAAAGAGTCCGTTTCCTACAGTGTTCCTACAGATGCCTGGGGTAAAGATAAAACACAGCAAACTTTAAAACACTATATAATTGTGAGCTATTTTTATTTGTATTCTGATGAACTCTTCAACACCTTGGAATATCCATGCCGTTCCCTTCTACTTGTACAGATATTTTCTAACCTGCATGTTCAGTTAAAGTCCCATGTTTTCAGGCTGATCTAGATCCAGACTCTCCCTAGTACTTTCTGCTTCACATCCTTCCCCTCCCCCCAGAAACACCACAACAGAGGAAGGGGAAGAGTCTGAAAGCCAACCCAAACTTTGCTCAGAAATCCCACTCTTCTCCCCATTCCCCACCCAGGAGAAGAAGGTAAAGATGACTAAGGACCTACATTCTGAGACCTCAGAGGCAACAACAATCCTTGGAGACTGCAAACATTGCAATTCAGCTGCCACCCACTACTATCCTATATCTAACAATCTCCCACCATCTATTTTTCTCCATATTCCTATGTTAATCAATATTGATAACATGAAAATAAACTATTCTCCAACTCTACTTCCTGCCTTCTTATTCTATCCCTTCCCCTTCACTTGCCCTGTCTGTTACCCACTCTAACCTTGTCCATTTCTTTCACAATACCCTGTTGAATTCCTATTCTACAGTAAACAAAACTCCCTTCATCACAGACCTTATCATTTCATACTCTTTTCATGCTCTCCTCTATGTACCTTCACTGAGATCTTTCTTCCTCCACATAGCATGTAATCTCTAGTTCTCCCTTTCATGATAAGCTGTACCTTAACTCACAGTCCCAACACATTGCTTTTGGTGGGGAAGTTGAAATATTTGTTTCTTCCCACTTCCATTTCCAATTTTTCCCTTTATCACCATAATTCAACTGCCTCTCCTCTTTTTCAGTTTATCCAACTAAAATTTTGAACCTATTCCAGATCATGGTAGTTGTGTGCTATCCTGTAGGCCATTCTCTCTCTTTCATTAAGGAGTTCAGCACCTGGCTCACCACCTCCCTCTCCTCAACTTATACCCTTCAAACTTCCTAACCTTCCAATTCATAAATCACATGGTTTTGAGTCCTGTTAGCATAAACTAGCAAACTCAGAATGGCCTGCTAGCATAGGTTCTTGATCTTCTTTGCTAAAGGAAAGATGACTTTAAAGGGGTGGAATGTAAGCACAAACAAGGTGTGATTTTTGTTGTTTTCTTTTTGGATTTCAGTTTCCCAGGCTCAGGCTAAAATGTGAACATCTGAAGGATTGATCTCTTTTGAACCCTGATAATTCACAGCTATGCTTAGCCATGTAAGTTTTGTACCTACTGGTTCTAGCCAATCAGGGACCAAGTCTTTGCTATATATACTGGGAGGTTGATATTTTGCTTTGAGAGTTTCACTTCTGAGAAGGACCTTTTGATTCCCTGGATGGGACTCTGAGTAGTCATTTGTTAAGAGATGGAATGGGGGGGCTACTTAGATGTTGCTGGTGCTCCTCCACCTGGTGGTGCATGTAGGTGATTGTATTATTTTATCCAGATAGTAGGACCCTTGTCTGTTGATCTTTGTGTTAATTTTTCTGCTTGAATTTTCTCTCTTTGTACTTTCTCCACGTTCAGGGTGTTAACCTTTCCCCTGAGCTAGTGAATGACTTATACATGTATATTTAATTAAAGAAAGATTATTAACTCCTTTGAAGTGATCTTTCCTTTATAAAGAAGATCAAAAAATCTGTGCTAGCAGGCCATCCTGGGTGTGTTAGGGTGCTTGCTACTACAATTAGTTACCCTCAGCCTGATTTAGCTTATCTGCCTAGATGGTTTTACTGGGCTTTGGACATTGTTCATGCTACAGCTTTTTGGAGTCATAGGTGAAATTCAACCAGCTTTAACTAGTGACTCCAAGCTCTATTATAACCTTGTACATGAAAATTTTCCTGATCTCCCCAATAGCTAGTGCTCCCCTTCTAACACTACCTTATATTTAATTTTGTATTTATTCTCTTTATATTCACTCCATATGTAGTTATAAATGTCTTTATCTCTCCTGTTAGAATGTAAATTCTTTATGATTGAGGACCATTTTATTCCTTGTGTATGTATTTCCAGTGCCTAGCACATAGCAGGCTGTTAATAAATGCTTTTATATTAATAAAAAGTTGGCTTCACCTTTTTTACATAGCTGTTGAACCCTGCAAAACTTGTGAAAATGCAACCAGCTATTAATAAAATTACCATAGTCAATGTGAGGTTTACATAGTTTTCCAAACTGTAAATATTTAATGTAGATCCAAGATTCCAAACCAAATAATTAAAATGAATATTTATAACATTGGAATGAATGCAAATAAATTGCTACTTTAAAAAAGAATTAAACACTAAGGAGAAAAAATAGTTATGCTAGTCCCAGAGCATTGATTTTGAAAAAATCAGTTCATCACCAACACGGCATTTATGTTCCATATGCAATTCCCTAATTGGTCTATAATTTGCTTCAGCTATTGATTCTTCTGTTTTAATTTTTTTTAAAGCCTACCCATGCTACTTCTCACTTCATTAGTAAAAGGAAGTTGGCCAGAAACATCTCAATCATCATTTTTTGAGCCATCTTCTTTCAGATAAGGAATAAGATCCAGTATTGGAGTGAGATCCAGCCCTGCACAAATTTCATTACATTTATCATAGACTAATCTTGGTTTCCATAACAGAAGGGAGATTAGCTGAAGATGATCTTGAAGTTTTGCTCAGCTTCTGTAGAGTGTTCCCAAGTAACTAAATGACACCATTCAGCAGCTGCAGGTGACTTAACAGCTGGAACATCTCCCACTAAGGGTTTCTTGCCAACACAAGGATTCCATGTTCATCCTGGAGTCCTGGGACAGCCCTGATGAAGGGCTGAGTGGACATCCTAATCTCTAGGTGAAACTTTTTGCTTATACATTGAGAAGTAGCCTCTGTCTTACATCCAGCGATTCTAGCATGCTTGAGGTTCCAGTCATTAAACTCTTTACCTGGTTTGGCATTGGCCCATCCACTCAGACCTCAGCTGATCAATGCCTGATTTTTTTTTTACTGTTCTTTTTTGCCCACCTAGTGCATGTCTATCTCTCCATTTTGGGTGATCCCATAGCTATTAATAAGACCCAAGGATTATAATATTTAACATAGGACAGTCCCTTAGATATATTGTCCTAACCCCGTTTTGTGAATAAGAAAATGAAGGAGGGGGGTGATTTACTAAGATGACGCAGCTAGTTAGTACCAAGCAAGATTTGAACTATGAAATTATGACTTCCAATCAAATGATCTTTTCATTCATTGTCACTTTTGTATTAAAAAATAACCATGAAATACCTCCGTAAGACAATTGGGGTCCAAAGAGAAGCTTACATTCCAATGGAGGACAATGTGACTACATATAGGTATATACAAAACACAAATAATCAAGCATTTATTAATTGCTTGCTTTCTGCTAGACACTATGCCAAGCAGTGGGGACAAAACCCCCCAAAGTAGAATGAAAGTAATCTTGTGGGAAAAGGCAGTAATAGCTAGGGGAACCAGAAAAGTCCTCATGCAAAGAAGTTGACTTTAGCTTAACCTGGAAACACCATATTCATTCTAGCATAGGATACAACTCTTAAACTGGGGTGTTACATTTTTTGTGTCATGGTCCCCCTTAGGCAGTCTGATGAAACCAAAGATCCCTTCTCAGAATAAGGTTTGTTGGCTATATTCATAGTGGAAGGAAATGCTAAATTTAACATAGATATTAGTGAAGATAAGGATGTACTTTTTTCCCCATCCCAAATTCACAGATGGCCTTGAAATCTCTACATGAACAACAGGTTAAGAGTTCATGCTCTCAAATGAGATTATACACACATACACACACATACACACACACACACACAAACACACACATTCATTGAAATAACACTGATTTACAGATACAAAACTGCTTGTCCCGGTTCTTGTGTAGTAGTAGCTTAACACTACAGTTTTTGAAAGTTTATCATGACATATTGAAAGTAATCCCCACAATGACATCCTGAGGTAATTAGTAGGATAAAAGGTTTTCTTCTTTTTTGGTGAACTTTTAGGATTTTGGGAATAGAGTAGGACTAAATATGGTGAAGGCATTGGTGGCAGAGTGAAGAGAGTGCCAAGCTTGGAATCAGAAAAACTCATCTTCCTGTGTTCAAATTTGACCTCAAAAACTTGCTAACTGTATGACCCTGGGAAATTCAATTAACCTTCTTTGCCTCATTCCTCATCTGTAAAATAAGGTGGAGGAGGAAAAAGGAAACCATTCCACTATCTCTGCAAAGAAGACCCCAAATGGGGTCACAAAGATTTGGACATGATAGAAATAACTCAACAATAACATTGACGATAAGAAATGGGCGAACTTAGGCAAAATGTAGTCCAAAGAATTTGAGTTCTATCTCTGGCAGAATTTTAGAACTCATTATTAAGTACAATTTATGGACAATTAGAAAAGGAAGCAATGATCACAAAACCAGTATGCTTCATGAAGAACAAGCAGTTTTTTGACAGAGTTGTTAGACTCATAAATGAGGGGAAGTTTTTAAACATTCTGGGCCTAAATTTCAGCAAGGCATTTGATGATGCTTCTTGCTATCTTTGTGTACAAAAGAGACATGTTAGAGTATGGTAAATTTTGATGGATTTAAAACTGGTTAATGATTAGACCCTAAAAGTATTCATTAATGAGTTACCATTGGTCTGGAAAGGTGTCTTTAGTAGTGTGCCCGCAGGATCTGTCTGTGGTCTTGTGCTATTCAACATTTTAGTCACTGAATTCAAGATTAAAGGCAATAGAAGATAGGCTTATCATATTTGCAGATGACTCAGCACTGGGAAGGATAACTAACACATTGAATTATAGTTAGAATCCAAGAATATCATATGCCAGAATGATAGGCCAAACTGAAGGAGATAAACATTACAAAGAAAAATGTGAAATTCTATATTGAGGTTCAAAGAATCAGCTTTACAGGGGACATGCAGGTAGACAACAATTTACATGAACAAGATCTGGGGGTTTGAATAAATTTTAACCTCAATATGAGTCAAGAGTATGGTACTTCAGTCAAAAGAGCTAATGTCACCCTAGGCTACAGTGAGAAAAGGTCACATTATGATTCGTTGAAAGATACAGTAGATATAATCTTGTCTTAAAGACCTTCTGATCATAATCTCCAGAAGAATTATAAAACATGGAGATGTATTCTGACCAAAAGTGTTTGCCATTGTGATGGACGATATCCAATATGATTCCAAGTTGAAGAAGGATTCCTGATGAGTGGTGAGGTCCTTTACAAATTGCATTGTACATTAAACTGCAGAATATTGAAAAACCTCCTGAAAGAGATCAATAATCCCTCAAAAGAGTTTGGTTTAATGGTCCACTCAGGAAAGGCCAAACGAGTAAAGAATGGCAATTGTGAAAATCATAATATCCATACATTTGGGAGGAATGATAGCCTATAGCACTTGTCTATTATTATGTATATACCTGGGACAGATAGCACAAATGGGTGATGACTTGGGATCAAAATGAAACAGGATTTGGAGAGCAGATTGGATTGCCTTCAGAAAATTGCAGAGTTCCTTTAATAATGTCAATTTTCCTGTAGAAACAAAGGCCCATCTTTTAAGATCAATATTCTATTAATGTTGCTAGATAATAGAGTAGAATAGTATACAACAGTTTTTTTTTTAAATCTCCCACAGAGGACAATGGAGAGAAGTGTGGTAGGGATGAATAGGATGCAACATATAATCAATGAAAAAAAAAAACTTGAAGAGTGAAAGATGTCACCAGGAAATTGTGTGACAGAAAAGATAGGTTAACCTCATGGTGAGGGTAAGGGATAATAGTTGAATAGTGGTATTGTCATTATGCTAGAGGAAAGCAAGGAAAGCCTTCAGTGTATTGAATAGAATTCTTATGGAAAATTTATGGGAAGACATGAACAAATTTATGGGAAGACGAACAAAATAACACAAGGATGGGAAGGCATGGATGGATTATGTCTGCATTGCTAGAAGGAATGTGCAAATCAGTGATATCAGAGATCCATCAGAGTTTCCAAAATGACAGAGGCCATAGTTCTGCTCTATTTTGTTCTGGCCAGAACACATACAGAATATCATGTTTATTTCTGCTGTTCTATTTTAGGAAGGACAATGGTGACTTGGAGTATATCATCAAAAGCTTCACCAAGATCATGAGAGGACTAGAGACCTTGACATGTAAAAATCAACTTGGAGAAGAAAATGCTTGGCAATGCTTATGTGGAGGAGGAGTGTTAATGATGTTTCTTCAGAGAACCACAAGTTATTTCACCTTTTTCAGACTCAGTTTTCTCTTCAGTAAAATCACAGGCATTTGAAGGAAGACCAAATAACTTCTAAATTCCCTTTCACCTCTAATTCATGTGTCAAAATTAGTACTTGGGGGCCATTTATGTGTATACAATAACTAGTACAACAAGTCTTTTATGCCCACAGGGCAAATAGAAGGAATAGTGCCCATGGCATCAACTGTAACCTCAGTGTAGCCTATAGAAATGTCAAGGCCAAATTTAGTGGTGGAGTGGGTGGGGGAAGGAACAGCAGAGGCCTGAACATAGAAGGCTACTACAAAGCAGGTAGGGAGGAGGAGTAGTTGAGGGTAGGGCCAGGATGGGTAGAAGCTCAATACAGTTTGGGAGGGAGGAAGTGCCATCTGGAAGCTTCCTATTTTAGCTAATTATTCTTGCTAACTAAGTGCTAAGCTTTGTTGTATCTATGCTGCTGCAGGACTGCAAGTGCTGTCAGCACCCTCTAAATTTGGCACCCTGGGGCAAAGATGAGTCACCCCTCCCTATTTATGGCTGTGCTGGAACCCATGTCTCAAAAAAATTTTTTTTAAGTGATTATAAATTCTCCCCCCACCCTCAGTAGCTTTATGTTTCACAGCTGTGCCTTTTTTTCTCCTGCATTATTTTTCAGATGTTTAAGCACCAAAGGGAGACAAAAGGCAAAGTGGAAAAGTCTCAGGGCTATTGTAAAGGACAGCTTTGACAGGCCAAGCTGTTACTTCTGCTTTCTTGGTTTCTGTAGATCTCCTAGCTCCTTAATTCTTTGTTTAGCCTTTAGAACAACTACTTTATTTTGCTTCTTCAATTTCTATGAATTTCTTGGCCAATTAAATATTTGTTTCAGAATCCTCCAAAACATTGTAGCTCTTTTATGACCTTTACCTATGTATGGAAAAAGATTATATTCTGTATGGTATGTGCCTAATATAGATTTTGGGAGTAAAGATTTTTTAATGAATTCCTGTGGTATAGTGAATATATCATTGGACTAGGAGTAAGGAGACCTAAATTTTAGTCTAGGCTCTACAACTAACTAGTGGGCAAGTCACTTAACCAATCCAGACCTCAATTTGGTTAGATTAAATGATGCGTAAAGTTCTTTCCAGTTATAACATTTCACAACTTACTCAGTATATCAAAAACCTTACCTTGCTTTGTGTCATCTTGATCCTTGTTTATCCACAAGACTTTTGAATTTGTGATGCAATAAGATCAAAGAATTTACAGATAGAAACCATCTATTTAATCGGTCAATAAGTATTTATTAAATTCTTGCTATATGCCAGATAATGTGGAAAGCACTGGAGATACAAAGGGAAAAGCACTGCCCCTGCCATCAAAGATGTTACGTTCTAATGAATCAGTTGCTGTATAAACAACTCAATGCATACAAGATTTTTAGAAAGTAAATGGAAGGTGACTGCAGATACAAACACTCTGGTAGCTAGAGGGACTAGTACAGGCCTCCTGAAAAGGTGGCATTTCACCTTAGTCTTGCAAAAAGCTAGGGAAATTAAGAGGTAGAGGTGAAGGAGAAGGAAAATTCCAAGTATGGGAGACATCTGGCATCAAGGCATGAAGAGAGAAGATGGAATGTGTTTGAGGAGCAGCAAGCAAGCCAGGGCTTACTGTGAAGCAAGTGAAATAAAGAAACAGTAGGGATGATTAACTGGAAAAATAATGAAGAAGGAACTGTAGGTCACAGTGAAGATGCAGATTAGGTTTAAGAATGAAGGACAAAAGGTGGAGCCTAGATGGCAAAATAGGCACAGCAACTGAGCCAAACTTTCTTAATATCACCTCCTCTCCACAAATTTTTTTGAAATAACTCTTCAAATTGAATTCTGAAGTGACAGAACCAACATAAAATCAAGGTGAGACATTTTTCCTGCCCAAGACAACTTAAGAGATCAGCAGGGAATGTTTGTGACTCAAGGATGGGGCCCAGTCTGGAGCAAATGGTGGTTCTTGGAGATGGCTGCAACAGCGGTAGTAGCAGTATTTAGAGCTCTCAAGACAGAGATACTAAGGGATCTGGAAAGTGATCAGAAAGAGATTATAGGAGATCCTGTGGGGACACTGGGCACAGAACCCTGTTGCATTGTCCATACACAGTTTCAGGTTGTAGTTCCAAGGCCAAGATGAACATTAGTTTTGAAGATGCAGGGGATGAGGGATCCTGGTCACAATTCCAGGGCCAAGAAGAGTACTAGCACTTATGCTTTCAGGGGAGCAGGGTCCCTTCCTGGTTAAAGGGCAGAACACAGACAAGGAGATTAGTGATTACACCTCTCCCCAGATCATACCACCTTGGAAGCACAGAAAACTTGCAGACCCTCAGAACTAGCTCTAAAAACAGCATCATGAAAAAACCTGAAGCTTGGAACAGTGTACCACCACCTCCAGTTGAGCAGAGTACAACTTTACCATGAAGTTCAAAGTCAAGAAATAGGCTGGAAAAATGAGCAAATTAAAAAAAAAGAACTTGATGGTAAAAAGCAATTATGGTGGCAAGGAAGACAAAGACACAAAATTGAGAAGACGTCAATGTGAAAACAGCTACAAGCAAAACCTAAAAGAAAGAAAAATGCAAATTGGGCTCAAGTCCAACAAGAATGTCTGAAAGAGTTTTGTTTTTGTTTTTTGTTTTTTAAAGAGAGAGATGAGTGATAGAAGGAAAAATGGGAAAGGAATGAGAATGATGCAAGAAAATTACAAAAACAGAATTAACAGTTCAATAAAAGAGGTGTAAAAAGTAATGAAGATGATAACATTATAAAAAACAGAATTAGCCAAATGGAAAAAGAAGCACAAAAATTCAATGAAGAAAACAATTTTTAAAAAAATAAGAACTGGGAAAAGTAAAGCCAATGACACCACAAGACATCAAGAAACAATAAAACATAGCAAAAAGAATTTAAAAATAGAAGAAAGTGTGAAATATCTTTTGGAAAAACAACTGACCTGGAAAATAGAGTGAGAAAAAATATTAAGAATTATTGGATTATTTGAGAGGCATGACAAATAAGAGCCTCGACATCATATTTCAGGAAATTATAAAGAAAAATTTCCCTGATATTCTAGAACCAGAAGGTAAAATAGAAGTGGAAAACAACAGATTATCTCCTGAAAAAAATTCTGTAATGGATCTTTTAAATGTCCACTTCTACTGAGTAGAGAAATTCAAGTTAAAACAACTCTGAGATACTACCTCACACCACAAAATTGGCTAATATGGCATTTAACATGGATAAATGCTGGAGGGAATGTGGAAAAATAGGGACACTAGTGCATTGTTGGAAAAAAATGTGAACTGGTCCAATCATTCTGAACTATTCTCAAAGTGCTATGAAACTGCACATACTTTATGACTTAGCAACCCATTACTAGCTCTATTTCCAAAAGGATAAAAGAAAAAAGGAAAATGACCTATATGTGCAAAAATATTTATAGCAGCTCTTTTTGTGGTGGCAAAGGATGGAAGATTGAGGCTATTCCCATCAATTGGGGAATCATGGAACAGTCTATGGCATATACTTGTGATAGTATACTATTGTGATATAAAAATCATTGGGGAAGGGGGGAAGGTTTCAGAAGAACCTGGGAAGACATATAAACTTATGCAGAAGTGAAGTGAGCAGAATCAAGAGACCACTGTACACTTTAACAGCAATATTGTAATGATGATCAACTGTGAAAGACAACTTCTCTGGTCAAGAAAATGATCCAAGAAAATTCTGATGGATTCATGATGAAAAAATGCTGTCCACCTCCAAAGAGAAAAATCTGAGTACAAATTGAAGTATGTGTGTGTGTGTGTGTGTGTGTGTGTGTGTGTGTGTGTGTGTATAATTGATCTCTCTCTCTCTCTTTCTCTCTATCTGTCTATCTATAGATGCATATTATGTTATACACATTATATATAAAGTGTTTATATATAACTTTCTATATTTTTCTTGCTTTTACAACATGGTTAATATGGAAATTAGTTTTGTATGATTTCACATATACAACTGATATCATATTGCTTACCTTCTCAATGGGTGGGAGAGGGACTAGAAGAAAGGAGAAAATTTGGGATTCAAATTTATTTTAAAAGTTTGTTAAAAATAAATAATAAATAAACAAAAAGAGAGTGAGGCAAAGGGGAGATATGAAGGAACAGGAAAGAATGATGAAAGAGGGAACTTTTAGAGTTCAGAATCAGGGAGGTGGCATAGTTATTGGAGATACTGAGATCAAACAATAGAAATGGGTCTCAATGGTTGACTACACATGTAGGTAATAGAACTTAAGAAGATTAGTAAACTTAAGGAAGTAAATTTAAGCTGGTTGTTTGAGGGAATATCTACATATATATTGATGTGACGGTAGGTAGCAACGACCATGGCAGTTCCCTTTCCTGGCCCAACATGTCAGGAAAGATGAGAGTGGGAGAAATCAGTACTGGAGAGAGTGTCCATGAATATAATATCTTTTGGAGAAAGTCAGGTTTCTGCAAATGGAAAGATGGAAAAAATATGAAGAGAAGAGAATGAAGGGAAATTTGTCAGTATTCCAGAAAGGCTTGTAGAGTGAACAATGGACAGAAGAGGCAGAGTAAGGAATAGACTGGAGAATGTAAAATTGAGCTGTGTAGGGACAGGGAATCTGGAGGGAGAAATCAGATGAATGCCCTAGGACATACACACGTGAAGATATTGGACAGCTAATGAGTAGATGCAGGAGGAGGCAGAGAAAAGAGAGTTTCTTGGGAAAAAGGAAGAGTGCAAGGCATTAGAGAAATTGTTGAAGCAGCTACTTCATCCTCTTTAGCACTTAGGATAAACATGTTTTGAAGTTTTAGGAATTCCTGACATTACATTAATCTGTTCTTCTAAATCAAGGTTCTTGATGTGTGTGTGCGTGCGTGCGTGTGTATGTGTGTGTGTGTGTGTGTTTGTGAGATGGAATCTTCTGGTAATCTGATAGAGCCTATGGATGTTTTCTCAAAATAAAAGTTTTTGAATTTTTAAAACTAAGATACAAAGGATTACAAAGGAAATGAACTATATTACCTTTTCTTAAACTGAGCAGATATATATGTATGTATGTATATATGGAGAGAGAGAGAGAGAGAGGGACAGAGATTTGTTCTTTAGGTTTTTTAAAAATAATTTCTTCTCTGGTGAGTATTGCAAGGGACACACTGATAAAAAATAATTGTTATACAAAAATAGAAGTAATAAACAAAAATACAATCATCAAAATATTTAAAAGCAAAACAAGTTCATAGAGTCAAAGTTAAGAACCCCAGATAAATCATGTGGCATTATTCATACATCACCACAGACACACAAAGAAGGGAAAACATGCTTACTTTCCCCCCTCTATAGCCTTGGAAGCTTTCTCTAAGACTAGTGGTGGACATCTTTCCTGAAATTGTGATGAGGATGTTACTCCCAGTGCACCCAATCTATAATATTGCTCCTCAGATTAGGTGATTTTAGGGTTTTTAGTCAGTTGGGGATAGATACAAGGGAACGTAGATAGTCACAAAGCAACTGTCATGATGGCAAGGTCATGATGAAGCCTGTTAGTGGGGTAAGGATAGATAAGTATAGAAGTTCATAGTCTGAGTGATCTATTGTCAAATGCCAGAAGCAGGGTTTCTAGAGACCTAGAGTCTTAGCAGTCAGAAAGGGATCTTGTCACTAGTAGTTTCAACAACTGCTTAAGAGCTTTTTATTCTGGGATAGCTGAGGCTTAACTGAGGACTATATTCCTCTCCTGCCAGGTCATCTCTTTTACTTTTAAAAGTCCTTCCTTTTCTTTGACCTAAAAACCCTGCTGGCTAAACTACTCTACAGGTGGATACAGACACAGAAGATATCCTCAGGGTGGCTTGAGATTTTCTAATGTCAATCAACAGATATTTATTAAACACATACTATGTGCCAGTTATTATGCTAAGGGTTCCAAAGACAAAAATAAAATAATTCCTGTTTTAAGAAGCTTACATTTAACTGGATAAGACAGCATATGTACACATAAGTATAAAATATATAAACAATAAGCAGGTCATTTTTATGGTGAGTAGATTACTAGTCCTTGGGGATAATAGCAGGGGTGGTGGTGGTGGTGGAAATCAGGAAATTCCTCATTTCCGAAGTGAAGCTACCAATAGAATTATTATTTGGGTTCTAGGCCTTCTCTTGATTAGTATTATCTTCCTGTAAACAAGCACTCTGATGGAGGGGAGCCCACATCAGAAACGGAAATATTCCAGGGTGTACGCTGGACAGTTGTAGAATGGATCACAGAAATATGAATTGGACAATAGTAGTAGTAGCAATGGTAGTGGTGGTGATGATGGTGATGGTAGCAACAACAACAGTAGCTTCAGAAATTCACTTTTGTGTAGCACTCTTAAGTTTTTGAAAGTGTTTTCCTTATAGCAATCCAATGAGGTAGATAGTACAAGTATCATTCCCCATTTTACAGATTAGGACACTGAGGCTTAGATTAAGTGACTCGTACATGGTCACAAGAGGCAGCGAGGTGGCTCACGAGATAGAGCTCTAGGCCTTGAGTTAGGAAGATCTAAGTTCAAATGTAGCCACAATGTGACCCTGGACAAGTCACTTAACCTCTATTTGCCTTAATCCATTGAAGAAGGAAATGGCAAACCATTCCAATAACTTTGCCAAGAAATCCCTATTGATAGTATTGGAATGCTATGGTCCACCAGGTTCACGAAGACTCTGAAAAACAACATCACATGGTCACCAAACTAAAAAAGATTCAATACAGATTTGAACCCATTTCCCCTGATTTCAGATCTAGCATTCTTTTCATTTTGAATGGTATCCCAGAGGTATCAGAGGTATCCCAGGCAGAGTGATGCTACGATGTGTTCTCACTCATCTTTAGGAAAGGTGGAAAGCAAATATGTTTTCCCATTTGTCTATAATCATGCCAGACATTCTAGAGTACTAGATAAAAATTTTGGAGAAAAGTTTATTACTAATCCTTCACATGGTGAAAGCAAGAATTAGACACATTCAATTGGCCCTACAGTTTTAAACTCACTTGCAATGAACTCCTAGGAAAGGGCTTTGCAGTCTAGGGTTCTGCATGAGGCATCTTTGATCTCATTATTCCTCAGGCTATATACTTCAGAGTTCAGCAAGGGTGTGATGACAGTGTAAGTCACTGAGATAAGTTTGTCTTCCAAGGAATTCTGAGACTTGGGCTTGGATAGACAAAGGAAGTACAGCTCTAGTGGACAATGATTATGGTGAAGTGAGAGGCACAGGTAGCAAAAGCCTTCAGTCATCCCTCAGCAGAGGCAATCTTGAGGATGGTGGAAAAACTGAGGACATAAGAGATGAAGACCAGGACCATAGACAGCATAGTAACACCCAGACTGATGAGTAAGGTGACAAACTCTTTAATAGTTGTGCCTGCACAGGCAAGTTTCAGCAGTGGGCAGATATCATAAAAGAAATGGGAGATGATGCTAACATCACAGAAAGACAGGCTGAACACAGAAAGCACCAGAACGATGGCTATGCCAAGGCCAATGCTCTATGACCCACATTCTAGCTGAGCACGTTATCTTTCCCATGATGACTAAGCACCTTAGAGAATTGCAGATTGCTACATAGCGTTTATAGTACATGACTGTGAGAAAGAAGCAATTGTTGACACCAAGATAAGGAAGAAGAGCTGTGTGGTACAACCTGGGTTGATAATAGGTTGGTATGGGTGCAAGAGTCCACTCAGCATGTGGGGTATGATAGCCACAGTATAGCAGGTCTCTGAAATAGATAATACGCTTGAGAAGAAGTACATGGGTGTATGAAGTTGTCAATTGAGGTGGATGAGTGTGAAGATGAGAGCATGGCTGGTCAAGGTCAGTAGGTATAGGGTGAAGAAAATCCCAAAAAGGATGAGTCAGTGCTTCCATCCAAAGCTAGCAATGCTTTATCATCTTGAAGCAGCAATAGATGTACCAAGTAAAATAAGAACACCACAACAAATAAAATAAATGATTTTTGCAAATGAAATCCCACAGAAAAGCTTGAGAGCAGATGGGAGAAATCAACAAACAAAAAAGAGACCATAATAAAATAAATAGCATGGAGACTGAGAATGTGAAATGAATAATCCAGAATAAAAAAAAATCTGAAATAATTAGACCACCTGAAAAAAAAACATGGAACAATGGCTAGAATATCAACAGTAGGTCAGAAGCTTCATTCAACAAGTAAAAGAGCTGATTAAGGAGGGAAATTTGCTTAAATAAGAAATCGAAAAGACAAAAAAGTAGCAGGCTTAGAATATATGATGAAAAATCATACCAAAGCATTGAATACTAAGAAAAACAGAGTAACAGGATGCAAAAATGTCAAAAGGAACAACAAATTTAAAGCCAAATCAAAAGATTGGAAAAATCACTTAAGATTTCTATAGATTGAAGTAAACCTAGAAGATTCAGCTTATTGAGAAATAGATTTATTGACCTCCAGGAAAACAAAACAAAACAAAACAAAAGAACAAGGGAAAAATAGTTTGAAATTCTTATTTCAGGAAAGTATACAAGAAAATTAACTGGAAGATGTTTTCTTTTAATTTTTTTTTTAAGCAGGAAAACTACAGATTGCTAGGGAGGAACCAATTGCTAACTTACCCACAAATGTAGTCACCAAGTTCCAGAGTTCCAGTTTTAATAAAGGAATCTTTGGACAATCCATGAGATTTAATTTTACATTTCAAGGAACACCACTTCTTCTGTAGAAGTATTCTTTGAGGACAAGAAATGAAAGAAAGTACTGAAATGTTATATACTAAAAAGAACTGTATTTCAGCTTGCAATTTAAAATAAGATAACTTTTTGATAAAAAAGGATCATAACCATATTCATAGTTATTATGCAACAACAATCTAAAATCAGAGACTGTTTGAGACTTAGAAATAAAATCATCAAGCAAAAGAAGCTTAATAAAGGTGAACTAGTATTTTCTTATAAGTATTCAATATTCAAGAAATTTAGTACATTAATACAAATATATACTAGCAAGACCCATTCCTTAAATGGATGAGTTGCCAAAGGATATTAACAATCCTCAAATAAAAACTTGCAAACTAGCAACAATCATATGAAAGACTGATCTGGAAGGAAAAAGGAAAATCAAAATAACTCTGAAGTTTCACTTTATCCCAGAAAATTTACAAAGATGGAAAAAAAAATAAAAATAGCAAATGTTGTAAGGGATATGAGCAGACAGGCATACTAATATGCTACTGGTGCAACTATGAATTGGTCCAAACATTCTGGAAAATAATTTGGAATTGTGCTAATAAAAGATGTCTTAAGTGTCCATACATCCTGAGCTGTCTCCAGTCATCCTGATGAGTATCAGGCCACTGGACCCAGATGGCTCAGGAGGAGAAAGTGAAGTTGGTGACCTTGCACAGCCCTCCCTCACTGAAATCAAAGTTACCTGCAAGTCACGTCATCATCTTGATGTCATGGTCCTGTTCAAGAACGAAGGACAAGCATCATCAATAACAACAACTAAGTATATACTCCAAGGAGGTGAAGAATAGAATTAAAGGACTCATACAAACTGAAATATTCTTAGCATTCTTTTTTTGTGGTAGGAAAGGATAGAACTGAAAGCAAAGTAAATGCCCATGAATTGGGGAATGGTTAAACAAACTATGGTACATGAATGTAATGTAATGTAATGAATATTACTGCACAGCAAGAAATTACAAATTTGAATAATTCAAGGAAGCATAGAAACTCTTATTTGACTGAGTCCAGAATAATTCATAACTAGAAAACCAATGTAAAAAATGACCATGGTGATACAAATTAAATATAATAATAAAATGAAACTAAATACCATGGAATGATAATGACCAAACTTAGTCCAAGAGAAAGGTTGATAAAATGTACTTCACTACCTTCACTGCGGAGATCAGGAAGTATGCATGTAAAATGATGCAAATATTATTAAATTGCCAAACATACTATAAAAGTTTTGGAAACACTAGCATATACATACCCAAAGATATTAAATCTTTTTTTTTTTTTTGCTGGGGTAAGATATTTTTGTATAGTATGAGAGCATAGATGAAAACTCATATTCAGAGTTGTATAGAGGAGGCAAGACTATGGATCCTTAGAAATTTCACCTTGTCTAGGGGTCATTGGAAAAAAGAAAGAAAGAATACCTATGAGCTAATCTCATGGAAGGTAATTGGACAGAGTGTCATAAAGATAGGAAGGAACAAAAAGGGATTAAATGAACTAGTGTTTTAAAAATTGTGGTACCATGAGTGATGATCATTCAAAGAGGTGGGACATCAAGGAGGGGGCAGGATATTGAACCTCATTTTTGTTTGAATTGGCAAAATGTATTATGAAAAAATCAGTAAAAGTAGAATTAAAGCATCTGGAATTGAGCTAGAGAGAGGAGAAAGAGCTGGGATGTGTAAGAGGGAGATGGGGATCAAATTGTTTCAAAGGAAAAAACTATAAATATTTTGTTTTTTAAAAAAGAAAAAAGAGAAATATTTAAGGATTTGGGTTTGTAGAAGGAGGAGAATGTGTCTGGTAGGAGTTAAGTTGTTTCTAGGAAACAAACTCTTTATTGCTCATCCTGACTTTTTGAAAACTACAATAACAATTTGATGGAAGGAGAAACAAATAATAATATTAATCTTGAACTTGAATGTAAAGAAACTAAAATCATCCATAAAATAGAAGAAATTTGTAAATGGATTAGAAAACATGACCTAACAATTTTCGTAATACAAAATTAAGAAAAAAATTTTAAACAAAAAGACACATACAGAATTAAAGTAAGGGTCAAGAAATAAAAAATAACATGTTTCAGCTGAATGCAGAAATGGAGAAGTTGCAATCATGATTTCAGATGAAGTAACATTAAAATTGATACTACTAAGAGAGATAAGCAGGGAAACCATATCATGTTTAAAGATGCCTATACATACATATACATATACATATATGCACATACACACATACATATTTTTTTAACCAGACCTGTGATTTCATAGGTGTAGGGAGTTCTTGGTGATGAAATTCTTTTAACAATACAGACCCAGCATTTTCTTTGCAACTGATAATGTAAGAGAGGTACCTAGGGCACTGGGAAGTTGAATAATTTGCTCAGAGGAAAACAGCCAACACGTGGCAGAGGACTAGAATCCAGGTTTTTATGATTTTAAGGCCAGCTCTAAATCCACCTCATAACGTTAGCTCTCTAATGAAATAATATTCCTATTAAATATATATGCACATATATTTACATATAAATAGAATCACCTCTAAATAGCTAAAGGAAAAACTACCTGAAATATAAAACGTCCTAGAGAGTATTATAGTAATTGTAGGTGATTTTTACATGCTTCAGAATTTGTCATATTTAGCATACAGTTAAATAAAAAGGAAATGAAGGTTCTGAAGACAACACTGGGAAAACTAACTTTGATAGACCTTGATGATTATGGTGATCTGAGAGAACTCTTATTTGTCAGCAGCAAGTGAAACAATTAGCATTTCTATAGTTCTTTAAGGTTTACGAAGCTATTACATATTAATTATTTTATTTTATAATTTTTCTTCCAGCCATATTCCATATTTTATCACGAATACCTTCTTAAAATAGGTCAAGTTGTAGTTGTTTTAAGTGTGTTATACCTTCTAATTTTTTTTTAGTCTTCCACTTTTGAATTTATTTAGACTTTTGCTTTGAAAAGTTGTTGTTCTACCTGCAAGCGAGACAAACAGTTGATTCAAGAATATCAGCAATGTGTTGTTTCCTAACTATTAAAATAATGATAATAAAATAATAGCTAAAATTTAAAGTTTTAAAATTTAAAATTTTAACATTTAAAGTTTTAAAGCTTTTTTTTAAAGCTTTAAAGTTTATAAAGAGATTTACAAATACTATCTCATTCAATCCCAACAGCTTTAAGAGGTATGTGCCCATCATCCTTATTTTACAGATAAGGAAACTGAGACAGGCAAAGGTTCAATGACTTGCCCAGGGTCATAGAGTTAGTAAATGTCTGAGGTTGGATTTGAGTTCTTACTAATTCCAAGTTCAACCCACTATACCACTGTAAGTGTTAAAATATCGAAAAAAAACCCCCAAATTTATTAAATTTTATGGCCTGAACTAGAAAGGACCTCAGAATTTATTTAGTCCAACCTTTTCTCTTGCAAATAAAATGACCGGCTCACACAAGTAGAAGTTTCAGGGATAGGATTTTAATCCCTGCCCCTTAACTCTGAATAAACTTTTCCCCCCACTGTATAAACCCAGGAAAACAAATGAATTGGGAATAGGATTTTCCCCTCAAACTGCTAGGAAAATTTGAAAGCAGTTTATTAGAAAACAATATTTAGAAGTAAATATTTTGCTACATATAATAATAAAACTCAAGTGACTAAATAATCTAAATATTAAAAAATCACACTATTAAAACAAAGGGGAATGGAAGCCTATGTTTTTAAAAGCTGTAGATATTGAGAAAAAGTAGCAACCAGGTACAAGATAAAAGTTTTTTAAGGAGATTTTTTAAAAAAATCAATTTTGATTATGTAAAAATTTTTAAAAAGCTATATAGAAGCAAAACTAATGTAATTAAAATAAAAGGTAAGAATGGAGAACAAACCCATGTGCTATTTATATTAGATAAAAGCATGAAATCCAAAATTTATAAAGAATTTACACTACTTTCATATATTAATATATGAGATTAATATAAATGTTTAAAGTACTAACATCCTTTAATAGTTCTCTTTTCCCCATTTTCTTTTCATTCTGAATTTTAAAAACACCAATTAAAATGAGTAATTACATATATAAGAAATAGAGATTATACATGAAACTGTAAAATCCTATTATGTAAAGCATGCATTTCCTTTCTAGTATTATAATAAATTCATCATATAACTTTCAAAGCTTTCTTGCTTATCTGTGATTTCTTTTTCTCCCTTTTAATTTTTTGGGGTGAACTCTATTCCTTAGTCCTATTCTCCCTTCTATCCCATTCCTCAAAATGAAAAAAGAAAAGAAAAACAAAATCCTTGCAGCAAGTATGTGTAGTCAGAGAAAACAAATTCCCATATTGATCATGTGCAAGAAAGTTTAAAAAAAACCGCAAACAACCATCTCAAATACACATAAGAAATCATTACAGATCTAAGAAATGTAAATTAAATACTTGAGATATAGCCTCACATCCATCCAAATGGCAAAGATTTACTTTTGAAGTGTCTGCGAAAAGTCAGGTATACTAATTTATTGCTTCATGTCAGTGATGACAAAAGGAATATAAAACTACTTTTGAAGTTTCCCTTTATCCCAACGGAATTGACAGACATCATAAAACATAGAAATATTCAATGCTGAAGGAGCTACAGGAAAACAGGCACGCTGATACAGTGTTGGTAAAGCTGAGAATTCATCCTGCCATTTTGGAAAATGGCTTGGAATTATGAAGAATGTTTCTACATTGCTTCTTCCCTTTGATCCAGGGCTCCTACTACTATGTATCTTTCCTACCAAGCCCAGTGTCAGCAAGAATGGATTCATACATATAGAAATACTCATAGCAGCAAAATCTGTAAATAAATTGTATTTTACATTTACAAATGGCTAAACAAATTGTACATGAATATAATGGAATATATTGTCACATAGAATGATGGCTACATAAAATCAAGAGGAATGTGGAAAGACTTATTTGTAAGATTAAAGGAGAAGAAAGTAGAATAAAAATATTCAAAGTAGCTAAGAAAATGTAAATAAAGAAAATAAGAATGAAATTCAGATCCAATGCAACAAAACTCAGAGCAGATCGTTAAAGCTAACATGTACATCCTTCATCTCTAATAAGAGCTGCCAAAATACAAAGGTAGAAAGTACCAGTTACTATCAGCTGAAATAGATGTACCAGGCAATTTTCCTGAACTGTTTGGGGGAATATAATTTATGGAGTGGTGGTATGGGAAAGAGTTTTTTTATAGCGTCAAAGCAAAATATATCCCTTTGCTTTTAAGAAGTGACAGAAGGAAAAGATAGTGGAATTCCACAGGGAGAACCTCATGTGATATCATATAATTATAGAAACTCCATTTCTCTCCCCTTCAATGTCACTTATACCCGCTGAGCAAGATTGACATTCAATCAGAAGGCTGGAGAGAAAGGTTAGGAAGATGCTTAATGAGGAAGATGGATGAAGTAGCCACTCCCCGTGTTCATCCTCAGCATAGCCCAGAATGTCAGTGTCTAAGGAAACGAGTGTGGAGGAAAAGAAATTCAGAAGAGAGAGAATACACAGCTGGTCAGGACTGGAAGGGAGAATCACAACAGGTTCTCCATATGCTTCTAGCCCCACCCTCTGGAAAACATTCTTTTAGATTTTGAGTGCCAGAGCCGTTTTTTGAAGCACTCAGGGAGCAGTCTTTTTGTCTAGCCCAGGACCCTGGAGTCACTTTTCCTCAAGATACCTGGCCCATCCCTGTGGGATGGGTATGAAGAGCCAGGATTCAAATAGCAGGGTGCTTTGAGACTTTGTTGGAAATGGGCCTCATTTCTTGATCTTGAAGAGAATGCTTTGGGAAACAGGGCTTGTCTCTAAATCCTAGGCTAGAATTCTGAAGGGGCTGGGTGAGAACTATTTTCCCCTTAAAAACAAAGCTATCAGCTTCAGGTCATGGTTCCCTGATTTGTTGGCACTAATAAGATATCACCTGAACACAGAGAAAGGTTCTTTGTTGAGCAGAAGAAGGAGAACTTTAGATCCCAAGCAAATGTTTAGCATAGAGCAATAGGTCCACAGCCAAAGCATTGAATAGACAGTGATGACCTGGTCATGATGCCAGCAGCATCAGCACCAGTTGCTGATGGAAAATTAGATACTATGTGTTTTTAAGTTGCTGGTGTACTTAGGTGGCACAATAAAGCAGAATTTCAGTGGAATTTTGAAGTGAATTTGATGATGATCTCATAATTATCAATTTGTATTATGTTCTTGGCATATTGGCAATTGCTTGCATTAATCCTGACATGATATGCACATACTTAGCATCAGACCAGTGAGTCACTGATCATGTGGGTCTGTGTAGGTAGAGGAGCAAATCCAGAGAGATGACAGTGATCATTCCTGATTGACTGGAGGTACAGCAGGGATTATTAAAAGATGAACTGACCAAAGGCCTGGAGTAAAAATGTTGGGCAGAGAGGGACCAATGAAGAGCGTGATGGGGGTGATGGAAGTGTGATGGGGAAACTATGGTTTCCTAATACAACAGAAACAGTTTTCATCAGGAATATCTGACCTCCCTCTGAGATGATGGAAAGAGGCATAGGAGACCCTAGTTAGCATGTTTAGAAACTGGATGGGCAGGTTTTGTAACCTTGTGAACTATCTTGCTCTTTTACTGAGAAAATTAAATTATTTTAGCTGAGTTTACTCATATGTATATATGTATATAAACACATATATTTATAAATATCCATATTTATAGCTACAAAACTGGAAAAAGTTACTATGGTTGCACACTGAGGCATGTACATATGTGAATAAGTAGGGCTATAGTTGTAAGACCACAGTCCTGTCAGGGAATTTATGATTAAACAATTGTTTATAAAGTGCCTATGATGTACAAAGACAAAAATGAAACAGTACCCACCCACTCACATCCTACTGAGAAAATGCAACACATATACTCATAAATAAATGCAAAACAATTGAGAGAAGGAGAAAATAGCAACAAGTAGGGATGGGCGTGAGGATGGGAAGAAGTCAGGAAAGATTGATTGTCTTGGAGGTGCCTAAACTGAACCGTGAAGAAAAGAGGAGGGAAGGAGGAAGGCAGGCATAAGGAACATAATTCCCGTGACTTCTTTCCCCCTAGCTCCCTTAGGGGAGGAAAGGTTTCCTTTGAAACCTTTATCTGCAGAACTGATGTAAATATTAATTCATATCCCACCAAAAACAGGTGTAAAATAAAGGTCCCCCACCTTTCACTTTTAGGAGACATATTAGAGTGTTCTCAGTCCCAAGAAGACAGGGAAAAAGAAATGAGATTGATTAACATAGAAAAGGAAAAGCTCAATTGATTATTAATTGCAAATGACATAGTTAACATCCAAGTAGATTAGGCATTCTTAAAGAAGATTGGAAATCGAGCAGAGAAATATGATATACCAATAACTGATAAAGCAAGGAAAGATAACAAATTTTAGTGATCTGAAAATCTGCCAAAGCTCTTGTCTCTACAAAAAGTCTTTTAATAATTCCTGTATTTCCATAATAATATTTTCATCCTCAAAATAAAAGAAACAACAAGGAGAAATCATAGTATAAATATAGGAGCATAAATTTATAGTTCATTTTATAGAGAAAGAAGCTTGGGCTGAGAAAGATTTCATAGCTCGTAAGCTTGATGTAACACTTGAACTCAGGTCGTTCTAACTCCAAATCTCATGCACTATGCAATGTGCCACCTAGCTATAATGAGAGAACAAATTGCTGGAGTAAAAATTTTAGCATAATCACCCCAATCAGGAATCTATGATAGTTGAAAGAAGCAAATCAAAAATAGACTGATATTCATCCAGAAAGTGTCTTGGTTTTTCTAGTCTTGTTCTCTCTGTTGTTTGGTTAGCTTTTCCTTTAAGTACTTAGATGTTATGCCATCTGGTGTATATATATTTAATAATGATGTTTCATTATTTATGGCGCCCTTAAGCATAGTGCAGTTTCTCTTCTTATTTCTCTTAACCAAGTATATTTTTATTGTTGCCTGGCCTGAGATTATAATCACCTCTCCTGAATTTTTCTTCTGTTTTTGTTTTTTCTATTTTTTATAAGCAATCCCTGTGGAGAGGCCCAGCTTCCTCACTTCCACCACCACCAATCACTGACCAACTGCTGATGGGCAAGGTCAGCCTAAGAACTTGGGAATGGCAAGATTTTCCAGACCACAGATCTTGCTTCTAATTCCTTTCTGCCCCATTCCCTAGTCATCATCTCAGGAAGCAACTCATAGGGAGATGGAACTAGGTGATTGCTTCTTCAGGTGCTGAAACCCATGACTACTTAACAACCACAGCTTCTGTGGATTCAGAAAAGAAGTTTCTCAGCACCAAAGTCCTTGGCACTATCAAATAGTTCAACATCATGAAGAGATAAAAATTAATTAGTGGAAATGACATTAAAGGAGGATATTTTGCTATTAAACCTAAAGACCATGTTAACTTTCCAGCTAACTTATAAGTACCCTCTTTGAGTTGTTTCCCTCATTATAATGTGAATTCCTTGATAGCTGGGGATGTTTCCACTTTTGTAATGCCAATTCTCTTCAGATATTAAGGGCTTAATATATATTTCTATTTACTCACTCACTCATCCACTCGTTCATTCATATCTTTCATTTTTATTTCAAATTCTATTCCTCTTCCATCTCTCTCTTGAGAACCATCCTTTGTAATAAAAACTAAAAATGAAAGGAGAAAAAAGCAGTTCAGCAAAACATACAAACATTATCAACTGAATCTGACAGTGTACTCAATATTCTACATCCTATTCACTTACCTCTACAAAGAAGAGGAGAAAACCTCCCCCATGCCTCCATTGCTTTTTTGAACTGAGATGAAGGATAATAGGTTCTAAACCAAGTCTCACTTTTACTCTGTATGAATCATTGTGTTATAATTTTGTTTCTTATAATACCATGCATTAATATCTTTTAATTTGTGACCTATTTTGTTGACCTCCTCCATTTTAAAGGCAAGTTGATTCAAATTATCCATGAAACTGCTGACTACATCCACTTTAAATTGATGTTATTTAATATCAATTGATTAATCCTTTTATTCCTCCTGAATTCTAACACATTCACCACAAGCATTGTGCCAAATTTTTTCCTTCCTCAAGCCTTCCACAGCCTCTACTCTACTTACTGTCTAAATTGAAGACCTCACCTTTTACTTTATAGAAAAAAATCAAAGTTATTCGCAGAAAGAGCTCTCTTCTCTTCTCCTATTCATCTTACAAACCCTTGACATCACTCTTTACTATTTTTCTTTATTACTGTCTCTGATGGGTGGAGCTAAGATGATGGAGAAAAGGCAGGGACTTGTATTAGCCCTCCCAAATTACCCTCCAAATAACTTTAAATATTGCCTCAAGAAGAATGCTGAAGTGGCAGAACCTATAAAAGGATAGGGTGAAACAATTTTCTAGCTCAAGACAACTTAGAAAGATTGTAGGAAAGGTATGTCTCAGGTAAAAGGGGAGTGCAGCCCAGTGCAGGCAGTTTCAGGGCAAACTGGAATGAGGCCAATAGCCCCAGCCCAGGTTAGTACCATAGGCCAGCTGTAAGTCTCCAATCCCCAGCACAGCAGGCAAGTGGCTAGGCCTAGAAGGCCTGGTACAGCAGGACAGACCCAGAGAAAGTCTGACTTTCAAATATAAGACTCAAGAAAAATATATAAAAGTAAACAGGAAAGTGAAAACATAAGGAATTCAATAAAGTTAAACTGTTTATATCCCCATACAGGAAGATATTTGTAACTCTTAAGAACTCCATCACTATTAGGGCAGTTAGAAGTTAGTATAGATAGACAGAGGGTACGGTATCACTTGAATTGGTGAAATGATATAAAAAATATTAAGGGAGTGAGAAAGAATATTGCCCTGGGGAGAAGAAGGAAGAGAGAGATAGAAAGGGGTAAATTATCTCATATGAAGAGGTCTAAAAGATCTATTACGGTGAAGAGAAAGAAATGTGATGTTGGTGAACCACACTTGAACCTTATTCCCATTGGATTTGACTCAAAGAGAGAATAACATGCACACTCAGTTAGGCATAGAAATCTACTTACCCTATAGGGAAGCAGCAGAGGAGGAGATTACTGTCTCTGATTGCCAAGTCCAGCTCCTTTATGTGCACCCTTGATCCAGGGGTATTTGGGAGCCAGTTTGTATTGGCTTAAGAGAACTAATAGTTTAAATTTCTTTTTGAGCATTTGGAAAATTATAAAACAATCCAGAGTTTGATTTACTGTTTTGTTGATTGTCCAGAGTAGACCTAAGAAAGTGATAGAGAAAATTAACAATGCAGATTAAACTTAAAAGTGTGTCATGGGATTTTTTCTGATAGACTTAGAACTTCATTGCAATGCAAGGACCTAAAAAATTCCCAATGGTTTTTTAAGGCAAAATGCCTTCCACATCCAGAAAAAGAACTATGTAATTCAGTCACAGAATGTAGCAGATCATCTTCTTTTTTACTATGTTTTAGTTTGTTATATGACTTCTCCCATTCATTTTAATTCTTCTATGCAACATGACTATGGTGAAAATGTGTAAAACCTATATAAAATTGTATACCGTCTGGGGAGGGAGGGGGGGAAGGAGGGGGAGGTAAGGAAAAAAATCCAAGTTATATGGTAGAACACTGAAAATAAAACAAAAAGTGTGTCACATTTTCCCCCAGATTAGTATTAAACATTTATAATTGGTATTAAACATTTATCAGCATACGTTTGCCTTTATCTAATCTGTTTCCATCTACTCTAAGAGACTGCTCCTCCATAATTGCTGTTTAGTCAATTCATCATGTCTGACTCTTCATGTCCCCATTCAGAATTTTCAAGGCAAAGATGCTAGAGTCATTTTATATTTCCTTTCCCAGCTCATTTTAGTGATAAGGAAATGGAGGCAGACAGAGGTTAAGTGATAGTAAGGGTCCAAGACAAAATTTAAACTCATGAAGAAGAGTCTTCCTTCCAAGTCCAGTGTTCTATCTATTGCCCCACCTAGCTGTTCCCCTGTGTCATTATTGCTCCACTCTAATTTTCAGTGTCCATTTACTTCAGGCTACAAATATGCCCAGAGACCATTTTCCACTCCAGTCCACATCCTTAAAGAAGTCTTATCTAGGTCATATCAATTCTCAAGAACTATTATCATATACTTCTCTTTTCTTTCTCAGTCAAATTTCTTGAAAAAAGCTGTCTATAATGCTTCCACTTCTCTTCTTGGCTCTCTTCTCAATCTTCTGTATTCTGACTTCTGACCTCATCATTTAAATGAAAATGTTCTCTCTAAATTACCAAAAATATCTTAACTGAGACATCTAATTCCCATTTCATAATCTTTATCCTTCTTGACCTCTTTGAAGCATTTGACACTGCTGACCACCATTTTTGTGACTTAGTTTTCTCTTTGTTCTCCTTTTTCTTACCCGAATGCTTCTTCTCAGTCTTCTTTGTTGTATCATCATTCATGTCATGTTACTAATTTTGGCTATATCCCAAAGATCTAGAATTCCTTCTTTTTTTCTCAACACTCTCACTCACACTTGGTGACTTCATTGACTCTCATGAGTTCAATGATCATTTCTATGTAGATAACTCTGATTTATGTATTTGATCCTGGTATCTCTGCTAAGCTCCATTTCCTCATTATAATCTGCCTTTTGGACTTTTCCATCTGGACATCTCATCAGCATCTCAAACACAACCTTGTACTCATTACCTTTCCTCCTCAAATCCATCTCTCTTGTGAACTTCTTTATTTCCTACTGATGGTATCATCATCCTTCCAGCCACCCAGGTGTGTGACCATGATGTCATCTTTTACTCCTCACTCTCTCACTCCACATATCCAATACATTTGCATATAGCCCTTTTTCCTCTTTCATACAACCACTGCCTTGTTTCAGACTCTCACCAAGGTCATAGTTCTGATGGATTGGGTGCTGGCACAGGTGCTGAGACAGCTGGTTGTGATTTCTGGGTAAGATAGAACATAATGTGTCTGGTGACAAGCCAGGGGTTAGCAGCTGCCCCCTTCTCCATCAGCATTAGCTCAGAGTGGACATGGAATGATTTGGGCCAGTAACATTTTTTTTGGTTGTTTTGCCTTTTTTTATGGGAGTGGAGGTTATAATACCAAAAGTTATTTTCATTTAATTTTTTGTTAGTTGATCTCTTGCTTCATGTGACACAATTTCTTATTTTTTAGGTGGTTTTAGGAAGACATGGGTTTAATGGAAATATTTCAAGTACCAGAAAGCTCCCCTTTCCCTGATATGGCACTGTCAGAATATCTCCTCTACCAGGCCTAGAGGCCTGAGGGCTACCCGAGTCTTACCTTACCTCTATCGCAGGTCTTCAGCTGGCCAAACCAGATAAACGTATGAGAGAAGAGACTTTCCGGAGTCGAACAAGGGTTAGGCTTTATTCAGGGTCTCGGTTACATGTGCAGGGGAAGCTCTTCCTTAGGAGGGAGAGAGAAAATCTCCCAAGGAGGCAAAGATCTTACGATAAGAGATTGGAAGCAGAAGTGGAAGTGGGGAGAGAGGGGGAGGGGAGAGCGAAGAGAGGGAAAACGGAGCCCTCTGTCCTGTAAGGGCCCCTCAGCGCTAAGAGCGCCTTCGGGCTTTCCTGACCCTACTTAAGCTCTCCTACCGCATAGTTTGCACCTGAATACCATGCCTGTTAGATAACAATAGGTGTGCCCAGATCCGGGACAGTCTCGAGGGCGGGGATGCTCTCTCCCATCACGTTCTCACGGGAAGAGGCGGAAATACACGAGATAGCTCGGTCTCACTCCTCGATTCCCTGCTGTTTTCTGGGGGGCCTCATGAGAACTCTAAGATTTAGAAGTTCCCACCTTTACCCGCCCGAGACTGTCCACATGGAATTGAACTTCCACCCCCAACACTCCTCCATACCCAGAATACCAAGAGTTGTGGGGGCAGCTAGGTGGTTCAGTAGGTAGAGCACCAGTGCAGGCATCAGGAGGACCTGAGTTCAAATCTCACCTCAGACATCTGGCACTCCCTAGCTGTGTGACCTTGGGCAAGTCACTTAATCCCAACTGCCTCATCCTGGATCATCTCCAGTCATCCTGATGAATATCTGGTCACTGGATTCAGATGGCTCTGGAGGAGAAGTGAGACTGGTGACCTGCACAGCCCTCCCTCACTCAAAACAAAGTCAAGTGCAAGTCATGTCATTATTTCTCTGATGGCATGGTCTTCTTTGGAAATGAAGGATGAACATACACACCAAGTGTTGTTCCATTCACAGTTCATTTTACTAAATGACACTTGAGGACTCTTTCCAACTATTTGATTCTATTATTCTACCTTTAAAATTCAATATTTTCACCAACAAACCTAATTAAGAAAATAAATTAATTCAGAGGATTGCAGAATATAAGCAAAATCCGGAGAAATCACTTGCTTTCTTGTATACTACCAGCAATAAACAAGACAACACTATAAAAAAGAAATCTCATTTGTAACAGCAAAACTATTAAATATCTAAGAATGAACTTCCTAACACAATATGACCTATTATTATCTATTAATTAATTAACAAATAATAATAATGATACTAATAATAGCTAATATTTACATAGCACTTAAAGTTTTGGAAAACACTTTATGCAAATGATTTCATTTGATCCTCATAACAGCCCTGGGAGGTAGATGCTGTTATTTCCATTTTACATATATGGAAGATGAGATGGATAAAAGTTAAATGACTTTAAACGACTTGTTAAGTACTCTTTAGGAGACAACATGCCAACAACTTTATGCAAACAACATACGTACAAGATAAAGTGGAGATAATCAACTGAGAGAAGGCACTAGCATTGAGGGTATTTGGGAACAACTTTCCATAGGCAGTGGGATTTTAACAGGGACTTGAGGAGGCCAGGAGATGCAGATGACAAGGAAGAGAATTACATGTAATGGGATACAGTTAGTGAAAATTCAGTTGAGTGAATTGTTTTGTGAAAGGAACATCAAGGATACTGGTGTTACTTGATCACAGAATAGGTGATGGCAGTTTGGGAAGTGGTAAGATTTAAGAAGATTGAAAAGATGGGAGAGGGTTAAGTTGTGAAGGTGTCCAGATGCCCCAAAGAGTATTTTACATTTGATAATGGAGATGCTAGGGAGCCACTGGAGTTTATTGAATAGGAATGTGATATGATCCAACCTCTGCTTGAGGAAAATCAGCTTGATAACTGAGGAAGATAAACTGGTATTGGGAGGGACTTGAAGCAGAGAGACCAATTAGAAGGCTATTGCAATAGTTTCCACTTGAGATGATGAGAGCTTAGAACAGGATGGTGGCAGTGACAGAGGAGAGGAGTGCATGTACAAGAGATGTTATGAAGGTAAAATTGTTAGTACTGGGCAATTGACTGCATAAGAGGTTATGAATGAAGAGCCAAAAATGATATCTAGGTTATGAGCCTGGATGAGTAGGAAAACGGTGGTACATTCTACAGCAGTAGAGAATTTAAGAAGAAAAATAATTTTGGGGAAAGATAACGAACTCAAGTTCAGTTCAGACCAGCCTTTCTAGACTTTAGAACATAAATCATCATTAAAATTCTTTGGCAATAGGAAAAATAAAGTGGTAGCATAACAACAACAAAAAAAACCCACTTCAGAAATAGAATACAATACATATAAAGACCTAGTGTTTGGCAATGCTATAGGCAAACACAAAGAGAACAAAATAAAAACAAAAACAAAAAACCTCTGGAGGAAAGGTTCAGTATTTGACAAAGGTTGGGAAAATTGGTCACTAGCAATATGGCGAAAAATGAATTTAGATCCTTTATGACAATGAATTCAACCTCTATCATAGAATTAAATGTGAATGTGAACTATAAAATATTTAGAAAAGGGGAATAACATATTATCTAAATTATGAAAGCAGATAAATATTAATCATTTTACCAATATAAGATATCATACAGTATGAAGTAAACATAGTGATATAAAAATAAAAGTTTTTCTTGGCAAAAATGAATGCAAGATAAAAAAATGAAATATGAGTTTAGGGAAAATATTTCCAGCTACTAATATAACAAATAAAACTTCTTACCAACTTTACAAAGAACTGATAAAAATATACAAGGACAATACTCATTCAACATTGGCTATTTGGCCAAATGATGTACATGTTATTAAAAAATTACCAGAAAAATGTTAACCAACTCTCATAAGTAAATATGAGTTAAAACTACTTTAAGCTACCACCCCATAAACAAACAAAAAAAATGGTAAAAATAACTACAGGGTAAAACTCAATGACATCAGAATTGTAGAGAAGTTACTATAAATGCATTTTGTTGGTAGAATGACAAATTGGCAGAATATCTGGGGAAAGGGGAGCAATATAACAGCACATAAATTTCACAAGAATCATCATATTTTTATTCTGGTAATCCCATTGTTAGGAATACATCCTGAGTGATAAAGAATGATATATGATGATGAAGAGTATAAGATACTTATCACATATAGATCTCTATATTTAGATCTCTTCTATATGCCTTTTCTCTCCTCTGACACTGCTACCACCCTGATACAAGTTCTTATTACCTCATATTTGGACTACTGTAATAGTCCTTTGATTGGATTCTCTGCCTCAAGTCTCTCCTCACTTCAGTTCATGTTCCACTCAGCTGTCAAATTGATTTTCCTAATTTATTAATTTGGTACCAAGCCTCTTTACTCTCTTCTATCTCTGGATTGACTGACTTACATCAACCTTCATTTTTTATAATAGAAATTTAAATGGAAAGATCTTTCTCATTCATTTATAGGCCCATACGACCTACTTGAATCACCTGGAGGACTAAGACACATGTGGTGGGAGGTGCTTGCTGAATAGGCAGAACAGGAAGAGTGGAGCAGAGCCAGGAGGAAGGGAGTGAGCATGGTCTGGTCAGAGGAGAAAGGATGCAGGCAAGCAAGCAGGCACAGCAAGGCTCAGGCTCTTGAGTGCTTGTGAGAAGGCCCTGGCAGAGTGGGGGAGGCTTGGGAATAGCTTTGACCCCTGCACTGATCATGTTAATAGCTTCTTGGTCACCATGACAGATTTTGCTTTCTGTTTCTGGAATTCGCCTTTCTACATGGACAGTCTTCTATACTTTGTAATTGAGAACTACACTGGCATATTCATAATCACTGCCATTGCTGTAAGTATTGCCTTGGAGATACACTTTCCTGCTAGCAGATGAAGGGAGATCCCAAAGAGGGTGACCACACAGCTACAACTTACTTTCTTGGCTCAGCTCAATTCATATCTTTCTTAAGAAGTTCAAAGCTAGGTGTCTTCTCCATTTTTGGACAATTCTAATTGTTAGGAAATCCTCTTCCCCCAGCTCCCTCTAACCCCCAACTTCCAGTTTAAGTTTTCCTCTCTGAAAGCTCCATTCATAATTCTCTGCCCTTCCCTCTGTGGCCAACTTGAACAAATCTGATCACTCTCCCTCTTTTAAGATCCCATATAAATGCTGTACTGTGGTGAATGGTTAAATAAATTATCTTCTATTAATGCAATGAAATAGGACAATGCCATTAAGCTGATAAATACAAGGATTATGAAAAAACTAAAAATGACTTAAATGAAGTAATGTGAAGCAAACAATGTAGACAGAAGAACAACAAACTCACTGGCTGATTATTTGAAAGAAAAAAGGTATCTACAAATGTACAGATGGAAAAATAAACATGCTGGAAGGGAGCGCAGAGGGAGAAACTAATAAATTTTTTATGCCTATATTATTTGTAGAAACACATTTTTAAGTGTCAATAATTGTAAGTGTGTGGTTATTTGATTTTGCTGTATAAAGGTAAGTGTGTAATAAATTATTAAAAAATAAAATATAATGGGATACCATAAAACCCAGCTCCTCCAGCTTTGACAGGATCCTGCACTCCACCCCCAACTTCGCTATACTCCCCTCCCCAAATAATTTACATTGAATTGCTTGAGATAATTCTTCAACCATTCTGGCAGGCTTTTAAATAGACAGTTCAGAAGGGAAAGATGAAATACACACATCTTAAAGTCATATGCAGACTAACATGTGAATACATTGTCATTTTATTCCTCTGTGAATCATCCTTTACACATTGGACTCAGGAGTGTGTATAATGGGTAAATACTAGAGTCAGGACATGCAAAGCTTGTGGGGGCTCTGTATGTTTGTAGGGCCAGTGAGCAATTCAGGGGAAGACATTGAGCTCTATCATGTGGCCCAGGTTTTCAGATGTTAGTGAGGGTATTAATCAATGTATAGCATAGGAATAATAACTAGTATTTCTATAGCACTTTTCAGGACATTTTCCATAGGATAAGCCTGTGAGGTAGAAGTAGTCTAAGTATTATTATCCCCTCTCTATAGATCAGGAAACTAAGGTTCAGAATATTAAGTGAACCACTTATGGTCATAACAGCTAGTAAGTGTCAAAGCTTGAATTCCAACTCAGGTCTCTTGTCTTAAAGACTGATATACTTTTCACGTGGCTTTCCTGCTAGGATAGCTTCAGAACAGGATTCCTTTCTCCATTCCACCTCCATTTTGTGTTAGATCTAAATGAGATAAGAGTCTGTAGGGGCTCTACAATTTTTGACTGGGTCTTGAACAGAAGCTTCACAGATAGATGGACAGGGCTCCATCTATCTTGAAGGTGATGCAAATATGTAATCCTCCTCAATTTTCAATCTCACCCCACAATTGAGGGGTGACTCTGGAAGGATAACAAGGTTATTATGGTCATAGATAGGGTCACCCCCCCCCACTCCCTACCAGCCTCCAGGCTCACTCTGAGAGGATTAATCAAGAATTCCTGCCTCTTCCTACATTGGATTGCCTTGGGACTCTCAGGAGACATTTAAGGAAGCCAAAAAAAAGTGAGAGATGGAAAATGACCTTAGAGTATGACTGTATCCTGTAATCTTAGAGTCATGGACTTAGGGTTGGAAGGGAATGCAGAGGATGCTTAAAATAATGTTCTTATTTTATAAGAAGAGTTGTTTGAAGAGACCAATGTAGATACATGGAGACTGCAAAACCAACTCAGAATTTTAAATGAAATCTACAGAAGATGAAAACAAAGGAAGGTAAAAGAAGATGAATATGAAGGCATGTCAGGATTGTTAAATCTCAGAAGTAGCTGAGATTATTGAGTAGCAAATCTAAGCTCCAGGTGGTAGGAAATCCAAAACTTCCTAGCAATTAGACATATCTAAAAATTATTGTTGTTGTTTTCTAAACTGTATTAGAGAAAGAGAAAGATAAAAGACTATATGAGAAGAGCGTTACTGGGAGGATGGGAAATGGGATGATAACTGACAACAGTGAGAAGGCAGAAGGGGACACTTTCCATTTAGTCTCTTATCTACCAAGGAAAATAACTTTTGTGCTAAAAAAAACAGAAAAGAAATAGTTAACGATGAGTTAACATCTGAAAGAAGTAAGAAAATATTAAGAGATCACTTGGTTGTTCCAAACGTGTCCTAGGTTAAATAAATTATATTTTAAGGTACAGAAAGAGCTCATGGATGTAATGGCTTCACCACTCCAATGAGAAAGATCATGAAGAACAGAAAGGACATCCAGGGATCAAAGAGGAGTAAATGTCATGATTTTCCAAAAGGGGAAGATTGTGGACCCTGTAAGGCATAAGATGATGAGCTTTATTTTACTTCCTTACAAACTTCTAAAATAGATTATTAAGGAGACACTTAAAGATTACCTAGAATAGAAACTACCCACCATGGGTAGTCATAATATCAATTCCATTTTGCATCTGGATTATAAGAGATGACCAATGAGGTCCCTTCCAATTCTAAAATTCTCCAGTTCTGTGATTCTGAGATTATTACCAATTTTTCAGTCTATATTTCCAACAACAGAGCTCAACTATACTTGCATGTTCTTTCCATGACCATTCAATTAATAAGCAATTATTAAATGTCTGCTATGCACCAAGAAATGTGCTCGTCCCTGTTCATACAAGACAAAAATGAAATACTTAAGAGCTTACTTTCTGAGAAAATACTTTCTTTTCCATATAGCTGTTTGCTTCCTATGACTTATTTGTGGTCAGAAGGAGAGAGAATACCTTAGGGTATGCTGTGACTTCATGACCTCCACCATCTCATAACTACTTTTCCAATCAATGCATTTCTACTCAATTACTCTCTGTTCCCTCTTCTTTTTCTTTTAGAGCTGATATAAATTTTAATTCAGACTGCATTGTTAGGCTTTGCGAATCTGTTTTTTAACGGCTATATATTTTTTGCAACATAATGAAGTTAGCACTCATCTAGCTTTTGAAAATAAATTTATAAAGTGTTTCCATCCCTCTCCCCCAAATATCCTTGCCTACTATAAGCACTCATCAAAGTGAACAGTTAATAAATGAAAGTGGCTGTGGAATTCATTCTGGTTCATTTAAATTGGCCATTGAAAAATTAAGTTGAAATAACATTACTCCTTAGATCTATACCCCAAAGAGATAAAAAAAAAAGAGAAAAAGGGCTAATGTAAAGCTTTATGTAGCAGCAAAGAACTGTAAACTAAAGGGACACCCCTAAACTGAAGTGGGACTAAATAATTATGGTATATTAATTTAATGGAATAGTATTGTGCTGTAAGAAATGATGGAAGGTTGTTTCAGAGAAACCTTAGAAAATTTACACAAATTCATTGATCCAGAGTCAAGAGAGAACCAAGAAATGATTTCTATAATTATAACAGCATTGTAAAGATAAACAGCTTTAAAAAACTTAACAATGTGGATAAATGCAATAACCAATCACAATTCCAGAGGACTAATGATGAAGTATCACCCACCTAATGAAAATGGAATCAAGATACAAAATGAGAGGAACATTTTTTTTTCTTCTGGTGATGGCCAGTATGTGAATTTATTTTGCTTGACAATGCATATTTATTAGATGAGCCCTTGTTTTTCCCCTTTTTCCACAACAGGGGAGGGGTGGTGGGGAGGAGAGAAATTAAATGTTTGTTAATTGAAAATAAATTCTTAAAAATTAATCTAAAATACCATATAAGAACATCCAGTAGCATTGTGCCAATCTGGTAACCAACAATAGAGAACATTTACAGTGGTCTAAGTAATAACCCTGTGCTTTTGGCATATTTTGAGTTTGAGGTGAATTTGGCAGTTTTGTCCTTTTTTTGGTCCCAGTGATGTTAATTTACACTTCCCCAAGATTCTAGCTTCCTTGATCCTGGAAGCTCTGCACAGTAGTTCTGGCAGCATGAGGAGTTGTCTAACTCCTGGATTAAGGTCATTCAGTCCTTTCAGTGACACTAAGAAAGAGGTTTCCTCCCCAGAGCTTGACTCAAGGCATTCTTGACCTCCTTATTCCTCAGGCTGTAAACAACAGGATTTAGCAGGGGGGTGATGACTGTGTGTGTCACAGAAATCAGCTAGCCTTGGTCTTTAGTATTTTCTGATTTGGGTTTGAAGTAGGCAATGGAGGCACTACAAAGACAATAATCTGATGTTCCTGAAAGCTTGAGAATCCCTGGAAAACTCATTCACCTCTGAGTAGTTTTTTCATGACTGAAAGATATGAAAAGTCAGTCAACATCATCCGGTGACAAATACCTCCTCTTTTCTCCTCCCATATATGCATCTTGAGTGCAACCTTGCTTTGGCCACTGAATGGGGATAGGTGGAATGCTGTATAGAAGGAAGAGATCTAATCCTTGACCTTGGGGTTCTTCATAGTCTAATGGAGGAGAACAAATGCACATATACACCCATTTAAAAAAGATGTAGGGACAGGAACAAAAAGAAATGAGCAAATGATGAATCACCCAGGGCAACCCAGGAACATTAATGATGGAAAGAAGGGTAATTCAGGTGAAGAAGGTAAAGTCCTAATCTTTGGGGAACTTTCTTGTCTAGTGTCACAGATGGGAGATAACTTTAAGACATGTAACCAAAAGTGGAGAAGCAGGGACAAAGAACCCAATGGCATAATATTTGAAACATGATGTGGAGGGGGTGCTGGAGTAATGAAAAAAAGGGGAAGTTGGGGAAAGCTAGTGAGGTGACAGGTCATTTAGTTAAATTGGTGTTATTTCCTTTGAAGATAAAACTGGATGATTCATAATTGAAGATTACGTATAATTGAAGAGTGTGATATATATCATAGCATTACATATATTACAATATAATTGAAGATTATATTTAAACTCTTTGAGGTATATCCATGCATCATCCCACTTGCTCTTTATGAAAACTCTGTGAAGCTTGGAAAGATAAATATTTATTCTACCCTTTTGACAGTTATTAAAATGAGACACAGCAAAGTTAAATGACTTACTTAAGCTCACATAGATAATTTGTGACAGGGCCAAGGGTAGAATTTAGGTTACCTGATATTAAGCCCTCTCCTAGTTGTACTGAACAGATTTTGATTTAGAATTAAATAATCTGGGGTCCCAGGTCACCAATCTCCTCAGTTCCCATAATGCACTCTTTCACTTCACCCACACAAGGAGGGTCACACTTTGAATCTCACCATCATCTACATCCATGAAGAAGAATTCTGAAATAATATATTTTCCATCTCTTCACCATGACCTCTAGTTTTTCCACCATCAGTTCTTTCCCAACCTGTTGCTCTGACTTTACAAGACTCTCTTCCTAAATTTGATGACATAGTTCATCAGTTCAATGTCACATGGTTTCTTCTTTGAATCTTTTGACTTCTTGACTATCTCCTCTCATCCCTGGCCAAACTCCAACCCTAAGAAAAATTGAAGATAAGAGGGAGATTGTTTGTTGGGGGCAATCTGACAGAAGATACCTGAAAGAATGGGGTCTACAGGTACAAGGAACAAGATCAGCCTTGTTGAGAAATACCATGTCTTCATGAGAAATTGGAGTAAAGGAGAGAATGGGGAGTGATATTGAGAATTTTGAAAATGTAGAGAAGGGGAGCAAAGGAAACTCATGGTGAATGGCTTTTATTTTCCCAGTAAAGTATGACATGGAATCCTCTGTTGAAATAATGTGGAAAGAGTCTTATAGGAGGTTTAAGGAGAGAAGGGAATGTTTGGAACAGCTTCTGCTGGGAGTGTGATGGATATTCGATCAGAGAAGAGTGAAAGGATAGGCTTATGTCATTAAAGAGCTAGTTGAGATAGGATATCATAAATCTGTAGGGTTTACCCAGTCAGAATGATTATATGATTTCCTCCAATAGTGTTCAATACTATGTAATTGGAAGTGTAGGAAGTGGATGGCAGGCATAATCCGGGGTTGACTCTTTTTCCTTATTGCATAAAAACATGACCTTGTCTCCCTTATTCTAACCCTATCCCCAATGCCCAACTCTCTTTAGTTAATGTCCATCAATAGTAAGCATTATTAAATAGTAATATTATATTCCAGTCACTGTATTAAGCCCGAGAACTCAATGAAAGCCCCCCCAAAATAGTCTTTGCCTTTAAAAAGCTGACCTTTTAAGGGTGAAAACAATAGACAAAAGTAATACATATAATGTATATAGAGTATAAATGGAAGAAGCCTCAGGGGGAAGGCAACAATTGCAGTGGAGGGGTTGGGGGATCGGGGAAGACCAGAAAAGTCCTCTAGAATAAGGTGGAGTTTGAATGGAGTCTTGAATGAAGCCAAGGGCATAGATGAGGAGGGAGAGCATTCCAGGGATGGGAAATAGCCAGTGAAAAGGCACAAAGTTGGGAGATGGCGTAACATGTTCAAGAAACAGCAAGAACTCCTTGTTTGTCGATGTTGCTATGATGTTGATGTGTTGATGAATAATAAACTATATTGAAGGGAATAAGTTGTAACAAGACTGGAAAGACAGGAAGAGGCCAGGTTGTAAAGCACTTTAAAAGGGAAACAGGATTTTACGTTTGATCCTGAAGATAATACAGTCATTGGAGTCTATTGAGAACTGCGAGTGGGTAGGCAGGGAGTGATATGATCAAATCTGGACTTCAGGAAAACTTCTCTTGGCAGCTAAGTGAAGGATAGATTGGACTGAGGAGAAACTTGAGGCAGGGACATTAACCAGAAAGCTTTTCCAATAGTTTAAGGGCAAGGTGATAAAAATTTGCACAAGAGAATCCAAAAGAAGAGGGCATATTGGATTCTCTCATATATCAGTTTTTGTGACACTGCTTTCTTCCAGTTCTCCTCCAGGAAAGTACATGATGTTTGTCTGCTTTTTCTCAGTCTTTTCTGCTGAATCTTCAGCTATATCCTCCTTTCTAACTGTAGGTATGCCCAAGGATGTATTCTGAACTGTTTTTGTTTTTTACCCCCCCCCTTTCCATATCAACTCCTATGTTTTTAATCATCTATATGTATATGACTTACAGATCTATATATTTAGTTCTGGTCTCTCCTGAGCTCCAGTAATGCATCACCAATTTGGATTTTTCATAAACATCTCAAACTTAAGATGTCTAAAACAGAATTCATTACCTTTTCTCCCAATCTCTTATGCTCCCCTGTCCTTTTCTTAACTTTCCTCTTTTTGTTGAGGATAATGCCAACCTTACAGTCATCCAGATATGAATCTCAGAATCATCTTCAACTCATTTTCACTTACTTCAAATATCTTTCCATTTATTTTTTCTTTCCCACATCTTTTACACTTATGCTTTTTTCTCTACTCACACAGCCACCAAGTTGGTTCATGCCATCATAATTTTTACCTGTACTATTGCAGGAATCTTTTAATTGGTCTCCCTTTCTCAAGTTTCTCCCTTGGTGGTGGTATCCTGTTGCCTCTAAGATCAGATACCAATTCCATTGTTTGGTATCTAAAGTCTTTCACAGTCTGGCTTCAACCTACCTTGTCACTATTATTTTATATCATACCCCTTTACACACTCATTGGTTTAGTCAAAATATAGTTTTTGCTGTTTCTCATAAATGATATATCATTGCTGTCTCGGTGTCTTCACCTGGGTTGTTCTCCATGCCTGGAATATGCTCCCTCTTTACTTCTTTTTGACAGAAGTCCTAATTTCCTTCAATATTTAATTCAAATTCTACCATCTATATGAAACCTTTCCCTGACTCCTCCAACTACCATTTTCCCTGAGAAAATGAACACATATTTACTTTGTATTAATATATTGCATTTACTTACATGTATACATATTGTTTCTCCCATTAACAACTAATCAATAAACATTGATGGAGATGAAATGAAAATAACTGTATATAAACATGCTATATAGAGGAGAAACTGGAAATAATAAACAGAGGGAAAGCACTTGAATTGAGGATTGGGATTATGAAGGAAGCTGGGGAAGCTAGGAAGCAGAGATGAGGAAGGAGAGCATTCCATAAACAAGAGACAGCCAGGGAAACTGACCAGAGTTGGAAGATGAGTGGATTGTTCCAGGAAGATCAAGGATGCCAATATAACTGCATTAAAGAGTAAGTGGGGGAGTTTATGGTATAAGGAGATTGTCTAAGAAAAAGGGGCAGCTGTGAGGGGCTTTGAAAAATAAGCAGAGTGTTTTATATTTGATCTGGAGGTGATGGGGAACTACTGGAGTTTGTTGAGTATGTATTTGTGGTGGCAGGGATGTGGAGGCTGACATGGTCAAAACCCTACCCTTTAGGAAGATCACTTGATGGCTGACTGGAGGACAGACTGGAGTGAGGAGAGACTTGTAGCAGGGAGACCAACCAATAAGTAAAGGTCCAGGCATGAGATAATGAAGGAGAAAGATTCATATTACTTGAAAGAAAACTATTGCATTTTCATCTTCGTAGCTCCAATGTTTAATGCAGTGTTTGCCACATAATAGGTGTTTAATAAATTCTTATTGTTTAATTGGTTGACATTGGAAGGAACTGATAAAGAGGGGTCTGCCTAGAGACCTTTGATCACTAGGATATCTTAACCTTCCAATAACATCATTATGATGACTGTTACTCCACCTTCTCCCCATATTCCTCTCCTGTCCTCTGCTCTCCTCTCCTCTTCTCTTTTGGCAGCTATTTTGTATAGTGGTTAGAGCACTGGTCCTGGAGACAGGAAGACCTGAGTTCAAATATAGTCTAGGATACTTAATAGCTGTGTGACCCTGGGCAAGTCATTTAACCACTGTTTGCCTCAGTTTCCTCAACCGCAAAATGGTGAGAACAGCAGTATATTTCTTGCAGGGTTGCTGTGAGGATCAAATGAAATAATGTTTGTAAAGCACTTAGCACAGTGCCTTATACACAGTATATACTAAATAAAAGCCTTCCCCTTCCTCATTAACAACCTTTCAGAGTTGTTAGTGAAAATATAAGGAGGGTTATAAGGTGTGGTGGAAAGAGTGTGGAATCTGAAATCTGAAGAGATCTTGGTCACATCCAGCCTCCAATTCTTCTTATCTATGTGACCCTGTGCAAGTCACTTAACCTCTTTGAGTCTCAGTTTTCTCATCTGTAAAATGAGAATATTAATCCCTATAGTAATTCTGTAAAGTGTTGTTGAGAGGATCAAATGAGATTATTTCTATGAAGACTTTAATTAAACAACTTCTATACAAGTAACAAATATAATTATTTCCCCAATTACAGGTAAGTAAACTAACATACAGAGAGGTCTTTGTGTGTGTGTGTGTGTATGTGTGTGTGTGTGTGCATGTGTGTGTGTGGTGGTGGGGGGCTTGTTCAAGGTCACACAGCTACTAAATGTTACTTTCAGTTCATTTCCCATGACCATTCAGTGATTTTACAACTTATAAGCATTTAGCTCCTGCTCAGACTCTCAACCTAGTTGAACATAATGAAAATAAAGGTCAGACTAACGAGAAATTCTGAATCATATTACATTGCTTTCATGTTTTATGGCATAAGTTTGTAGTATCAAGACCAGCTCCTTTATTTTACATTTGAGGAAACTAAGACCCAGAAAAATGAAATGACTTTTTTATGGTCACACTGAGTCTGGCCTTGAAACTCTGCTGCCCTCTATAATAATGTAGGGACACGCTGTTTTAACAAAGTTCTAGAGGTTCTAGTGCCAGGTGATATTGATGGGTAAGGGCCCAATTTGCTTTCCCCTTCTTTAGTGTTTCCCCAGTTTCTAATCATGTTACAGAAAAATACAACAAACCCTGTTTCTTCAGATCTCACAATATTCACAAATGAAAGCATGAAACCCTCATGGTTATGAAATTTTGAATGTTATTTATCGGAACTCTGTAATCCACAGTTTGAGAATAGGGGGAGCTTGGAAAACCTAAACTGGACTCAGTTCTCATGCATTTCCATCAATAATAACTTACTTTATTTTTTACTAATCTTAAGGAAAGAATATGAGAAGGGAAGCCCCCTGTGCAAGGTTTTAGAAGGTGTTACTACTGAGCCTATCCAAAGTAAATGGGCAAGAAGAGAGTCTTGAGGTTACAAGAGGAGGAACTGAAGCAATCAAACCAAGGTCTTGCCAGTTGTATGGGTGACAAAAGGAATGCCTGAGAAACTGAGGAGGTGCTTCAGGAGGAGATGGAGTCTTTTTAAGCACCCCTTCTCCATAATTTTGGCTGTTTGACTCCCAGAAGGGTAATGACCTATGTGACTCAGGCCTACAGGGATTTTTCCTTTAAGATAGATTCAGGTACATATATGTACAGATGAAAAGAGAGACTGAGTTTCTATCTCAGGAGACCTAATTAGGAATGAATGCCTTTGGGAAAGCAGAACTGCTTACACTTGATTACTGACCAGCAGGGATAACTTATGCTTCAGAATTTTTTAAATAGTATTTTATTTTTTTCCCTGTTACATGTCAAGAAAATTTTTAGCATTCATTTTTATAAGATTTTGAGTTCCAGTTTTTCTCCCTATCTCCCCTCTCCTCTTCTGAAAATGATAAACAGTTCGACATAGTTTATACATGTGCCATCATGTAAAAATATTTCCATATTAGCCACAGTTGTGAAAAAAGAAACAAATCAAAAGGAAAAAACACAAGAAAGAATAATGTAAATGAAAAAATATTCTTTGACGTTCCTTCAGAGTCCTTCAGTTCATTCTCTGAATGTGGATAGCATTTTCCTTCATTAGTTATTTGTACCTGTCTTAGGTCATTGTGTTGCTGGAAAGAGTTGAGTCACCCATAGTTGGCTGTCCCATAATGTTGCTGATACTGTGGACAATGTTGCTCATTTCACTTTGGATCAGTTCATAAAAGTCGTTGCAGATTTTTCTGAAATCTGCCTGTTCATCATTTCTTGTTTCAAAATAATATTTCACTACGTTAATATACCACAGCTTGTTCAGCTATACCTCAATTGATGTGCATCCTCTCAATTTCTGATATTTTGCTATCAAGAATAGGCTGCTTTATATATTTTTGTCCATGTATGTCCTTTTCCTTTTTTTAATGATCTTTTTGGGATACAGACTGAGTAGGAGGATTTCTGGATCAAAGGGATTTCTGGATCACAGTTTTATAACCTTTTGGGCATAGTTTCAAATTGCTTTCCAGAATGAGTGGATCAGTTCACAACTCCACTAACAGTGCATTAGTGTGTCAATTTGACCACATCTTCTCCATCATTTATCATTTTTTTGTCATATTATCCAATTTAATAGGTATGTGGCAGTATGTCAGAGTTGTTATTTCTCTAATCAAAAGTGATTGAGAACTTCTTCATATGCCTACAGATAGCTTTGATGTCTTCATCTGAAACTCCCTGTTCATATCCTTTGACTATTTATCAATAGGGGAGTGGATTGTATGTTTATAAATTTGACTCAATTTTCTATATATTTGATAAATGAGGCCTTTATCAGAGACACTTGCTATACAGATTGTTTCTTAGCTTTCTGCTTCTCTTCTAATCTTGGTTGCATTGGTTTTGTTTATACAAAAGTTTTTCAATTTGTTGTAATCAATATTATCTGTTTTATATTTTGCAACGTTCTCTATCTCTTGTTTGTTCATGCATTCTCCCCCTCCCCATAGATCTAACAGGAAGATTGTTCCTTGTTCTTCTAGTTTACTTATGGTGTCACCCTTTATGTAGAAATCATGCCAAAGTTCTGTCATATATAACTTTTCTAATATTCTATTCACCTCTTTAGTTTCTTTCTTGTTTATTTTTTTTGTTCGACTTATTGAGTTTTGATAGGGATTAGAGTCCCCCAGTAGTATAGCTCTACTGCCCGTTTCCTTCTGCAACTCATCTGACCTCTCCTTTAAGAATATGGAAGACAACAGTGCATTTATGTTTAACATTGATGTTACTTCATTGTCTATGGTACCCTCTGGCAAGATGTATTTTCCTTCCTTATCTCTTTTAATTACTCTGCTTTTGCTTTTACTTTGTCTGAGATCAGGATTGCCACTTCTGTTTTTTTGGGTTTTTTTTTGTTTTTTTTACTTCAGCTGAAGTAGAATAGATTCTTCTTCCGCTCCTTACCTTTATTCTGTGTGTATCTCTCTGCTTCAAGTGTGTTTCTTATAAACAACATATAGTAGGACTATATAATAGGACTCTGGTTTTTGATCCTCTCTGACATCTGCTACAGTTTTATGGGGGAATTCGTACCATTCACATTCGCAGTAATGATTATTACCTGTGTATTTTCCTCCATTCCATTCTTTCTCCTGTATCTCCTCTCACTTTTTTCATCCTTTCCCTGCTTACTAGTGTTTTGCTTCTGTCTACACTTCCCCAAATTTGCCCTTCTTTTTGTCAGTCCTTACTCCACCTCCCCTTTACTTAATCTCCTCCCTTCCTATTTCCCTGTGAGGTAAGATATATTCAACAGATTATGTATATTATTTCCTTTTTGAGCCAATATTGATAAGAGTAAAGTTGAAGTGATGCTTGTTGCCCATCCTCTCATCTTCCCCTCCACTGTAATTAGTTTTTCTCACCTCTTCATGTGAAATAATTTACTTCATTCTATCTCTCCCTTCCTTCTGCACTCAGTATACTTCTCTTTCTCATCTCTTAAATTTTTTATGTCATTCCCTAAATTCACCTTATACCCCTAACCTCTAACTATACATTTCTCCTCTCTATATAACCTCTCTATATATATTCCTTCTAGCTGTACTATTAATGATATAATTTTTAAGAATTACAAGTATCACTTTCCCATGTAGAGATATGAACAGCTTAGCTCTATTAAGTTCTTTGTTTTCTTTTCCCTTTTTACTTGTTTATGCTTCATTTGATATTGGAAATCAAATATTTGGTTTAGTTCTGATCTTCTTATGAAAGACTGAAATCCTTCTATTTCATTGAATGACCATTCTCCCCTTCCCTGCCTCTGCTTGCCGTGTTATGTTTAATTTAGCCAGGTAAGTGATAGTGATTCTTAGTTGTAGTCCTAGCTCCTTTGTCTTCTAGACTTCCAGTACTTCCAGTACTTTAATGTTGCAGGTGCTGAGTCCTGTGTAATTCTGATTGTGACTTGCTGATATTTGAATTGTTTCTTTCTGGCCACCTGTAGTATTTTTTTTTTCTTTTACCTAATATTTCTGGAATTTGGCTATAATGTTTCTTGGAGTTTTTATTTTGAGATCTCTTTCCTGAGGTGATCAGTGAACACTTTGAATGCTGATTTTGCCCCCTGCTTCCAACACATTAGGGCAGTTTTCTTTGATAATTTCTTGAAAGATACTGTCCAGGTCCTCTTTTTGTTTATGACTTTCAGATAGTCTCAGATTCTAATATTATTACTCTTGGGGCTATTTTCCAGGTCAGTTGTTCTTCTTATGAGTTATTTTATATGTTTTGCCATTTTTAAAAATTCTTTTGAATTTGTTTGATTAATTCTTAATGCTTCATAGAATCATTATCTTCTGGCTCAGTTCTAACTTTTAAGGTGTTGTTTTCCTCAATTAGCTTTTGTTGTTTCTTTTAACTTTGGTCCATTGTACTGTTTAAAGAGTTGTTTTCTTTAGTGGATTTTTGTATCTCCTTTGCCATTTGGTGAATTTTACTTTTTAAGAAGTTTTCTAGGCTTTTGATTCTTTTTTCATAATTTTCTTGTATCACTCATTTTTCTCCCCAATTTTCTCCTACCTCTCTTATATGATTTTTATACTCCTTTCCAAAGTCTTCCATGAGTTCTTTCTGGGCTTAAGAGCAATATACATTTTTCTTTGGGGTTTTGCCCACAGGTGTCTTGACATTGTTTTCTTCTGAGTTTGTGTCTTGATCTTCCCTGTCACCATAATAACTTTCTATGGTTAGATTCACTTTTTGTAGTTTTGTGCCCATTTTTTGTTTTTTTTTTTACTTTCTTTTAAATTCAAGCTCTGCTTCTGTGGTGGAAGGGTTGCTGTCTCAGGCTTCTTGTGCCAGTGACTCTAGGCCCTAGCTGTTTACCTAGTGCTGTATTGATATTGCCCTGAGGATCACAGGGAACCTTGTGTCTGCTTCTGTGCTGAGGTGGTAGGAGGGGGTGGCTAGGGCTGCTGGAGGTCTTATAGGTCTGGCAGCTTACCTGGCACCTAGTGGAGGTCCTAGTGGGGTTGTCTGGTGAGTCCTAAGCCTGGTGAGGTTTTTCTGCAAATACCTGGGGCTTCACTGAAGCATTTTGGACTCTGGCCCCTGGAGGATGCCTGATTGCCTGGGGCTACACTGAAGCATGTAGTAATTCTTGAAGCTGCAGTCTACCCATTTCCCTGGCTATGCTAAGGCATGTGGGGGTCCTGGTGCTGGCTGTTGCCTGGTCCACCACATTGGGGCTCAAGATTTCCCACTGGTTTGTTGAACTTGGGCTTGCTGCTGACTTTCTGGGATGTTCCCTGTCCTGGAATTCACTCCCCTTTTACCTGAGTGAGATGGACTTTTCTTGTGAATTTTCCAAGTTTCTTGAGCTAAAAAATTGCTTCCCACTGTCTTTTTGCTGGTTCTAGAATTTGTTTGGGGGTCACTATTCTATGGTGATTTGGAGGTGAGTATAGGGAAAGTTATAGCAATGTACTGTTTACTCCATCATCTTGGCTCTTGGAAGTCTATGCTTCAGAATTGAACCCCATTATGGAAAATTTATTAAAACAGATATAAATGGGGGAGAAATACACCAGGTGAATTGCAATGACACCAACTTTTAGTCCCTAGGGATTTGAATTTAGCTCCCTCCTTGAACTTATCCAACCCTTGACTCAACAGATAAAATGTTTAATCTAGTCCTTCCTTTTTCCAGTTCTAGCCAGTGACTAAATCCCATGTGTCTGCCTGAATATATCTTTCATTTGATATTCCTACATATGAAAACTTATGTTACTTGTTCATAGAGTAGAACAAGTTCTCAACCCCTGCCATATTTTTGTGTTGCTTCAGGTGTCAAGCAGCACTTTAAAGAAGAAAGATGAGATTAAAGGAATCACACTCCTCATGCCAGTTAGGAAATGGCTATTCATCCCAGCTTATTGCCATACCAACATCAAAATTCCTCAAGGAAAATGAGGCCACAAACAGTTCAGAGGAATTTCTCTGGTCACTGTACCCAAACTTGTAACATTAGATAATCTAATGGATTCAAGATATTTCATTATCCTAAAATCAATAAAATCCAGACATCACACAACCACCAAGATCCTGGTTAGGCTATCATTCTTGTCTCATAGCCTATGGAGTATATTTCCTAGATCATTGAGAATCTCAAAGCATGAGAATTTTTAGGAAAGGTAATCTCATAGTTTTCAGTCGATATATCTTTAATACTCCCTCTAGATATAGTTTTCTTACTCTCACTCACATTGGAGGGCCAGGTCTTCAGAGGATGGCTGATACTTAACTATTGTGTTCTATTTAGTAACCATGAGGATATTTTTTTTTCAGTATTTTTCCTCCTAACTCCCATCAAAGTTCCTCCACTGATTATATCGAGTTAATTAGCTTTTAGAAAGGGTATTTACAAAGCAGATACAGTAAGAACAATTGTTATAGGACCATTCTCTTAATCCAGGGACATATTCTTACTCCTTTGTACACACAAAGTTCCTTGGGAGAGTAGGGTCAAATTAAGAGAACACATTATGACCCAAGGTAGACTTGTAGATCATAGTTCTATAAGTCTTTTTATCTCTTCCTGAAATCCTGAAGAAGATATTTTGGAATGGCTTTATGTTAAGTTTAGGGGGTTTGTGTTCTTGTAAATATCTGAACCTCTCTTTCTCTGGTATGTCTAGTTTACCCATTGCATATCTCTCAGTTCCCAATGCCAATGCTGCTATCAATTACAACTATTTTGTGGACACTACTTAGATAGGATCTGTTGGCTTAATACACACACACACTCTCTCTCTCAAGATTTTCTTCCTTTGTTTCATTGTTAATACTTTGACCTATAATTCTTTAAGGTTGAACTAGTTAAATTTCAATTAATTTTTTAACTCTATCTTTAAAGACCCTCTATTGAATATAGTTATAATTGCATTGTGATTGATTAAAGGATGCATTTAGTATTTTTGCTTCTTTGAAATTGTTTGTAAGATTTTTACAACTCAAGATATGGCCAATTTTCATGCATGTGCCATGCACAACTGACAGTATGTGAACTTTCCATTCCAAATCAGTAATTGCAATTCATATCTATCAATATTAACTTGTCTAAAGTTTTATTTAGGTACTTAACATCTTTCTTGCTTATCTTTTTTTTTAAGATTTGTCTAGATCAACAATGAAGTCTCTTACTTTCATAATTTTATTGTCAATTTGTTCCTATAATTCCATTAGCTTTACCTTAAATTACTTAGAAACAGTTTGGTGCATATATATTGAACATTAACATTGATTCAATAACTTTTTTTTAATTAAATTTATTTATTTAACTTTTAACATTCATTTTCACAAAATTTTGGGTTACAAATTTTCTCCCCTTTTCTCCCCTCCCCCCCAAACACCAAGCATTCTAATTGCCCCTATGACCAATCTGCTCTCTCTTCTATCATCCCTCTCTGCCCTTGTCTCCATCTTCTCTTTTGTCCTGTAGGGCCAGATAGCTTTCTATACCCCTTTACCTGTATTTCTTGTTTCCTAGTGGCAAGAACATTACTCGACAGTTGATCCCAATACTTTGAGTTCCACCTTCTTTACCTCCCTCCCTCTCCACCCCTTCCCTTTGGAAAGCAAGCAATTCAATATAGGCCAAATCTGTGTAGTTTTGTAAATGACTTCCATAATAATTGTGTTGTATAGGACTAACTATATTTCCCTCCATCCTATCCTGTCCCCCATTACTTCTATTCTCTTTTAATCCAATCCCTCCCCATGAGTGTCGACCTCGAATTGCACTCTCCTCCCCATGCCCTCCCTTCTATCATCCCCCCCACCTTGCTTGTCCCCTTTTCCCCCACTTTCCTGTATTGTGAGATAGGTTTTCCTACCAAAATGAGTGTGCATTTTATTCTTTCCTTTAGTAGAATGTGATGAGAGTAGACTTCATGTTTTTCTCTCACCTCCCCTCTTTATCCCTCCACTAATGAGTCTTTTGCTTGCCTCTTTTATGAGAGATAATTTGCCCCATTCAATTTCTCCCTTTCTCCTCCCAATATATTTCTCTCTCACTGCTTGATTTCATTTTTTTTTTTAAGATATGATCCCATCCTCTTCAATTCACTCTGTGCACTCTGTCTCTATGTCTGTGTGCGTGTGTGCATGTGTGTGTGTGTAATCCCACCCAGTACTCAGATACTGAAATGTTTCAAGAGTTACAAATATTGTCTTTCCATGTAGGAATGTAAACAGTTCAGCTTTAGTAAGTCCCTTATGACTTCTCTTTGCTGTTCACCTTTTCATGGTTCTCTTCATTCTTGTGTTCGAAAGTCAAATTTTCTTTTCAGCTCTGGTCTTTTCATCAAGAAAATTTGAAAATCCTCTATTTCATTGAAAGACCAATTTTTCCCCTGAAGTATTATACTCAGTTTTGCTGGGTAGGTGATTCTTGGTTTTAGTCCTAGTTCCTTTGACTTCTGGAATATCCTATTCCATGCCCTTCGATTCCTTAATGTAGAGGGTGCTAGATCTTGTGTTATCCTGATTGTATTTCCACAATACTTGAATTGTTTCTTTCTAGCTGCTTGCAATATTTTCTCCTTGACCTGGGAATTCTGGAATTTGGCCACAATGTTCCTAGGAGTTTCTCTTTTTGGATCTCTTTCAGGTGGTGTTCTGTGGATTCCTTGAATATTTATTTTGCCCTCTGGTTCTAGAATCTCAGGGCAGTTTTCCTTGATAATTACATGAAAGATGATGTCTAGGCTGTTCTTTTGATCGTGGCTTTCAGGTAGTCCCATAATTTTTAAATTGTCTCTCCTGAATCTGTTTTCCAGGTCAGTTGTTTTTCCAATGAGATATTTCACATTATCTTCCATTTTTCCATTCTTCTCTCTTTGTTCTGTGATATCTTGCTTTCTCATAAAGTCATTAGCCTCCATCTGTGCCATTTTAATTTTGAAAGAACTATTTTCTTCAGTGAGCTTTTGAATTTCCTTTTCCATTTGGCTAATTCTGCTTTTGAAAGCATTCTTCTCCTCATTGGCTTTTTGAACCTCTTTTGCCAATTGAGTTAGGCTAGTTTTCAAGGTGTTAATTTCTTCAACATTTTTTTGGGTCTCCTTTAGCAGGGAGCTGATCTGCTTTTCATGCTTTTCTTTTATCTCTCTCATTTCTCTTCCCAGTTTTTCCTCCACCTCTCTAACTTGATTTTCAAAATTCTTTTTGAGCTCTTCCATGGCCTGAGCCCATTGGGTGGGCTGGGACACAGAAGACTTGATTTCTGTGTCTTTGCCTGATGGTAAGCATTGCTCTTCCTCATCAGAAAGGAAGGGAGGAAATGTCTGTTCTCCAAGAAAGTAACCTTCTATAGTCTTATTTCTTTTCCCTTTTCTGGGCATTTTCCCAGCCAGTGACTTGACCTCTGAATATTCTCCTCACACCCACCTCGCCTTCTGATCCTCCCAGCCAGCGTTTGGGGTCTGAGATTCAAATGCTGCTTCCCGCCTTAGGGCTTTTGGTGGGGGCAGGGCTGCTATTCAGTGTGAGATTAAGTTCAGGTGGTCAGGTTGGGGCAGGGCCACCTCTCAGGCTCAGTTCCCTCAGGGGGTTTATGCACAGACCTTCCACAATGGATTCAGGCTCCCACCCACTTGGGGAGCCCCGTTCTGCAGCCGCCTCTCAGCTTCTACCTCCCGGGGGGGCCTGAATTATGGGGGCACCCCACTCCCCTCTCGACCCGCCAAAGAGACTCTCTCACCAACCCCCATCACCTGTGGGTGGAGGTACTTGTGTGGCCGCTGGTGATCCCGTCCCTGAAGCCTGGTCGGATCTGTTTCTTTCGGTGCCGCGGCCGCGGCCGCAGCAGGTCTGGGCTGGGCTCCGTGTCTGCAGCGCGACGGACCTTTTGCGAGAGGTTTGCAGGTCCCTCTGTGGGTGGAGGGACCCGCGTGGCCGCTGGAGATCCCATCCCTGAAGCCTGCTCAGATCTTTTCCTCTCGGTGTGGCGACTGAGGCAGGGCTGCACTCAGCTCCCAGTCCCGGCACCCAGTTCGCAACACAAAGGACCCCCCGCGAGAGGTTTGCAGGTCTCTCTGGAACAGAAATCTCCCGCTCCAATGTTCCGTGGCCTCTGGGTGCAGAATTCACCATGAGTTACTTCCTTGTAGCCATTCTATGTGTTGTGGGTTCGGAGCTATGTGTATGTGCATCTTTCTACTCTGCCATCTTGGCTCCGCCCCCGATTCAATAACTTTAATATCTTTAAGTATAATGTAGTTTCCCTGCTGATCTCTTCTCTTATATCTATTTTTACTATTGCCTAATGGGAAATTGTGAGAATGACTTTTCAAGTTCAGCTGAATCAGAATAAATTTTGCTCTACCCCCTTTTAATATTGCGTGAACATTTCAATTGTATGTTTTGTAAACAAAATGCTATTTCTTCTTTTATTGTCATCTATTTTATGGGTGAGTTTATTCCATTCACATTTATGGTTATGGTTCTTAATTATATATTTCCCTCCACTCTCTTCTTTTGTATGTTTTCCTCTTTTTGTTTCTCAACCTATTCTTTACAAAGACAAAGAAGATGCTGATGCTTGCTTAACACTACTCATCTATCATTTAAACAAATTTTTTTACTTCTCTATTATCCCTTATCTCTTTCCTGTGCCTCATATCTTGCCAGTGTTTTTTTTTTTTACCTTTTCTTTCCTTCCTTTTTAACTCCACCTTCACAATTCACCTACCAGAGTTGCAGTTTGTTCTGGTTGTAGCTATTCCCTCACCTAACTGCGCTCTCTCTTATTCTCCATATCCTTTCTCCCCATCTTTGTCTGTTTCTCTATTGAATTCATACACCAGTCTCTCTCTCTCTCTCTCTCTCTCTCTCTCTCTCTCTCTCTCTTTCTCTCTCCCATTTTTTTTTGTGTGGCTTTATACTTTTCACAACACATCAAAACAGAAAAAAAAATACTTTCAGCTCCCCTCCATGTTTTATTTGATTCTGTCTATGAGCTTTGATGACATTAAGGTTCTAAAAGGATATTTATTTCTCCCTCAGAATGTAAAATGACTTATCATCATATATTCCCTTCTAAATGATTAAATATAATTATAATTTAAGTAGAATTTTACAGATATATTTTCTTTTTGCATCATCAAGATGTTCCTCTAGGTAATTTCTCTGAACTAATTCCTAGAGAAACATCCCTTATAACAAATTTAAGAAAAATTTTAAAAAGAGGGAGAGGGGGAAAAAACCCAGCAATATCAATTAATCCATAAAAAAATTAGGCTATTACATGTATACTCTTCTATACTTGTGGATCTCCCACCTCTGCAAAGGGATTAATTGAGATGTCTTTTCACATCTTTTCTTTAGGGGTAAGATTGCTCTTTGTGATTTTGAAATATTATTTTTTTATGGTTTTGTCATTATTGTTCTTTCCATTTATTTTATTATAGTCATTGTGGATGTATTTTCTCTAACTTTGATATTTCACTTTGTTTCAGTTCACGTAAGAATTCTATTTTTCCAATTTCCTTTGTGATGATGATGATGATGATACCTAGCATTTTTATAGTGTTTCAAGGTTTGCAGAGTTCTATACAAATATTATGTCATTCTATTCTTACAAAAATACTGGAGTTTCATCTGTATCTTGAAGCAGCTATAGTGGATAGAATGGTGGGCCTGGAATCAGGAAGATCTGAGTTTAAATCTGGCCTCAGACACTTACTAGCTATGACTTTAAGCAAGTTATTTAGATTCAACTTCTGTTTACCTCAGTTTCCTCATCTGTAAATTGGAGATAATAATAACATCTAGTCGTTGTTGTGTGGACCACATGATATAATAATTTTAAAGCACTTACCACAGCGCCTAGAACATAGTAAGCACTATAGAAATGTTGTTATCCACTGAGCCACCTAGGACAGTAATTATGTTATATTGCATTCCTGTACCACATTTTTTTAAACCATTCTCCAATTGAAAAGCATCTATTTTGTTATAAGTCTTTTGCTATCACAAAAGCAACAATATCACAGTGCAATGATAAATACATTCACATAGTTGGAACCTTTCCTTTTGTCAGTAACCTTCTTGGGAAATATGCCTAGCAATAGAATTTCTTAGCTAAAAGCTATGGACATTTTAACTACTTTATTTTCATTATTCTAAATTGCTTTCCATAAAGATTGTACTACATCACAGTTGGACTAACAATTCATTATTGTACTTGTCTTTCTACAACCTCTCTAATATAGAATATTCCCATCTTTGGTCATCTTTGTCTATTTTATGGATGTTAGGTAAAACTTCTGATTTGTCATTCCTCTTATTATTAATGAGGGAGGGCTGTGCAAGGTCACCAACCTCACTTCTTCTCCAGAGCCATCTGAATCCAGTGACCAGATATTCATCAGGATGACTGGAGATGACCTAGGATGCATTGGGAGACCTTGGTCCCTTTAGACCAATGTCTATTCAGGTACTCATTTAGGTCTATTCAGGTACTCACTTAGGGTGAGGTAACATCCATTCATTGAACAGACCTGTTTAAGAAGAGGATGGCCCCTTTAATGAGGCAAAGAAAAAAATAAAGATATCAGGCTGGAAGAGAAACAGCAACATTTACTATTGATAATCACTCTGAAGCCAGGAGGGTCCAGAATGGAGCCCTTAGGCTGGAGCCTAGTGTTTTCCAATGTATAAGCTTCAGAGTGCATTAGGTTTAAGGTTTTAGGAAAGGAAAGGAAAAGAAAGGAAAGGAAGGGAAGGGAAGAGAAAGGGAGGGGAGGGAAGGGAAGGGAAGGGAAGAGAAACGGAAGAGAAGGGAAGGGAAGGGAAAAGAAATGAAGGAATCTAACAAAGTCAAGTGTAAGTCATGTCATCGTTTCTCTGATGGCACGGTCTTCTTTGGCAATGAAGGATGAACACAACAATCTGAGAATAGTCACAGCTGCCTGAAAGGGGACCCAGCTAGCTTCTCTCCTGTCTGTCTCCCCCTCCCCTTCCTTCTTCTCTCTATAAAGGAAGCCAAATTTGGATGGCTAGAAGATGCCTGGTTAACTTGGGTTTTACTGGCTAGATTTTCCCCCTCCCTTCCCCTCCCTTCCCCTCCCCTCCCTTCCCTTCCCTTCCCTTCACTTCCCTTCCTAAAATCTTAAACCTACTGCACTCTGAAGCTCATATATTGGACAAAACTAGGTCCCTGACGTTACACAGGAATTTTGTTAAGTAAGGAGGATTTTAGTGTGTGTAAGGTAGATTTTTGTTATTCTTTCCCAGAATCCATGACCATAACAATCTCAGTTTCCCAGGCTCATTACTCATAAACATCACAATGCTTGTGCAGCATTATATAATGATAAATAATTTGAGGGGGAACGTTTAGGGTTGAAAGTACAAGCTAGAATGCTGTGTGTGCCTTGACTGGTCCCCATTAAAGCTTAAAGGGGATCTGGGTGCCTCAACTGGCCCCCTTAGATTGAAGGGATTTAAGGGAATGCACAAGTTGTGCCTATCTTGACTGACCCCAATGAAATGTAGGGGTAGTTGCCTCTCACCCCTTTCTTGCCAGTCCCTGTGAGAAGGGTGATTAGGGAATGCTGTAGCAGTTTGTCCTCCCATTATCAGCAACTCTTCTGAGAAAGATACAGCTTTACAGACACAACCTGGTTAAATTCCATGGATTAAAAGGAATGCAAAGCAGAAGGTGTGAGTAGAGGAGACCTCTCATAGGAAGAGGGAATTTCTCTTTTGAAGGAATACTGAATCAGTAGATATCACACCTATCAATATTAAGAGTGAACCTGTGCTAGCAGCCCTCCTGTGTGCTATGTTTATTTTTGTTACAACTTGGCAGCTGTAACATTAATTGCATTGGGAGTCAGCTGTGACTAAAACTAAGAATCACCTACCCAGCAAAATTAAGCATAATACTTCAGGGGGAATATGGTCATTCAGTGAAATAGGAGGATTTCAAATTTTGACAAGGAGACCAGAATTCAACAACAAAAATATTGATCTCCAATATCAAAACACAAGAGAAGCCTAAAAAATTTTTAAAAAGGGGGTGGGGAGAAAAGAAAACATAAGGGATTCAGTAGAGATGAATTGTTTGCATCCCTACGTGGGAAGATAATACATTTAATTCTTAAAAATTTTACCACAAGTATAGCTAGAAGGAATATAAATACATAGAGGATATGGGTATAAGGTGAATTTGAGAATATGACATAAAAAATACCTATGGGATAAGAAGGAGGAGTGCACTGAGTGCAGAAGAAAAGGAGAGGTAGAATGGGATAAATTATTTCACATAAAAAGGTGTAAAAAGTCTATTGTACTGGAGAGGAAGATGGGAGGGTGGACTTTGGGTGTCACTTGAACCTTACTTTCATCAGCTCTGACTCAAAGAGGGAATAATATATACAATTAGTTGAATAAAGAAATATCTCTTACCCAACAGGAGGGGTAGATATTAAGTAAAGGTGTGTGTGTGTGTGTTTGTGTATATGTGTATGTGTGTGTGTGAGCAACTGACAGTAATCATAACTGAATGTGAATGGGATAAATTCTCTCATAAAATGGAAACAGAGCAAATTGGATCAAAACCCAGAATCCTACAGTACACTGCTTACAAGAACAGACTTGAAACAGAGACACACACACAGAGAATAAAGGTCTGAGACTGAAACAGAATCTATTCTGCTTCAGTTAAAGTAAAAAAAAAGTAGGTGTGGCAATCCTGATCTCAGACAAAGCAAAATCATAAATAGACCCAATTAAAATAAATAAGAAAGAAAACTACATCTTGCTAAAAGGTACTGTAGATAAGGAAGTAATTGAATGCTAAACATAGTATAGCACCCAAATTCTTAAAGGAAAAGTTAAGTGAGTTACAAGTTCATGACAAAGCAAGAGATAGAGAGCACTATGAAATACAAAATAAATAATTTTGATTATATTAAATTAAACAGCTTTGTACAAACAAAACTAATGTAATCAAGATTAGAAGGGAAGCAGAAAACCAGGAAACAATCTTGACAGCAAGTGTCTCTGATAAAGGTCTCATGTCTCAAATATATAGAGAACTGAATTTATGAGAAAACAAGTCATTCTCCAATTAATAAATGGTCAAAGGATAGGAACAGGAAGTTTACAGATGAAAAAGTCAAAGCTATCTATAACCATATGCAGAAGTCCTCTAAATCACCCTTGATTAGAGAAATGCAAATAAAACATCTCTGAGGTACCACCTCACTCCTATCAGATTGACTAAATATGACAAAAATGGAAAATGAGTAATGTTGGAGAGGATGTGGGAAAATTGGGACACTAATGCACTATTGGTGGATTTGTGAACTGATCCACTCATTCAGGAGACTGATTTGGAACTATGTGTAATGTTAATGAGAGTTAAAGATCTTGCCATACCAGGAAACTGAATTGCTTCCATTTGAACTGTCTTAGAAAGATTCTGAGGATCACCTGGCAGGATAAGGTACCAGACACTGAAATCCCTGCTCCAACTGAACTGCCAAGTATTCACACTGTCCTTCAGAGAGTACAACTTCAATGGGCTGGCCACATTGTTCAAATGCAAAATGCACACTTGCCAAAAAGACTATTTTATGGAGAACTCATTTGGGTTAGGTGATCACAAGGTGGCCAGAAGAAATGATACAAGGACACTCTCGAGGTCTCTCTCAAGAACTTTGGATTTGACTATACAACATGGGAGGAACTGGCACAGGACTGCTCAGCATGGCATGCCCACATCAAAAAGGGTGTGTGCTCTTTGAACAAAGAAGAGTTGAGACAACACAAAGTAAATATAGGATGTGCAAATTGGGATATTCACCCCAAACAGTCACATGAACTATCTGTGTCCAACCTGTGGCAGAGAATTCTGAGCTCATATTGGTCTGATCAGCCACAGTTAGACACACTGAAATTTCACTTTATCATGGTAATGTCATTTTGGTCCTCTTTGCAGATGAAGAACAACAACCAACCAACCAACCAACCAATGTTAATGAGAGTTAAAGATCTTCCCCACCCATTAATGGGCCTGACCATTAAGGGAAGCTTGATTAGGGGAGATTTGTTTTGTAGGAAGGCCCAAACCTTTTGTTAATTTCTAATGAGAAACTGATTCTCCAGGGTTGTGATACCCTCTGTCTCTGAAAAGCATATGTATACTCTGAGGTGAGATTTTATTTTGGGGCTTACTCATTGAAAGTGTTTGTTTGGCCCGACAAAACTCTGAGCAGCTACTAAGAAATCCCCTGGGTTTGAAAACCCAGATTTTTGTGCCTCTGTCTCTGGTAACTATTTATGTATGTAATGGTCAGACATTTGGGTCTGTCCATTGGTTTGTGATGTATGTATTGCTTAAGCCCTGTCTGTTGGGTTTTATTTCTCTGCTTGTATTTTCTCTGAAATTCAGGGTGCTGACTTTTCCCCCTGAGCTAAGTGAATGATATATGTGCTTGAGTAAAGTGGATTGTTGACCCCTCAAAAGTTGCTTTCCTCTTAGAAAAAACAGGTCTAAGAACCTGTACAGCAAGCCCTCCTATGTATGGTGGAGTCCTTGCTGTTATACTATACTCAAAGGGCAACCAAACTAAGCACACCCTTTGATCTAGAAATCCCAAAGAGATCATAAAAATGGGAAAAGGACACACATGTGCAAAAATATTTATAACAGTCTTTATCATGGTCGCAAAATATAGGAAACTGAGGGGAGGCACATTAATTGAGAAATGGCTGAACAAGGTGTAGTATATGAATGTAATGGATGAAAAGCCAAATTTCAGGAAAACAAAAGAAACTGAAAAGATATGTACAAACTGATGCAAAGTGAAGTGAGCAGAACCAGGAAGACATCATACACAGTATTAGCTGCATTGCGTGATAATCAGCTCTGAATGACTCAGTTCTTTTCAACAACACAATGATCTGATGCAAGTATAAATGACTCATGAGGGAAAATACTATACACATTCAGATAATGAACTGATGAACTCTGAATGTAGATCAAAGCATATTTTTTTTTTACTTTATTCTTTTCCATGTTTTTTTTTCTTTCACAACTGTGGTTATTATGGAAATAAATTCTACATGAAAGCACATGTATAACCTGTATCAAATTGCTTACCATTTTAGGAAGAAAGAGGGAAAGAAAAAAAATTTAGAACTCAAAATCTTGTAAAAATGAATGTTAAAAATTGTCAACATGAATCGGGAAAAAATAAAATACTATAAAATATATAAAAGGTCATAATAGCTCTAAAAAAATAAATTAGAAAGAGCTGCTATAAATACTATTGTATAAGAAGGTTCTTCTCTCTTTTTTTGGACCTCTTTGGTATACAGATCTAGCAGTGGTCTTACTGGATCAAGGATGTGCACATTTTTATAGCCCTTTGGACATAGTTCCAAATTGCTCTCCAGAATGGGTGGATCAATTTACAACTCCACCAACAGTGCATTAGTGTCCCAAGTTTCCCAAATCCCCTTCAACACTTATCATTTCCCTTCTCTGTCTTATCAGTCAATCTGATATGTGTGAGGTGGTACCTCAGAGTTGTTTAATTTATATTTCTCTAATCGACAGTGATTTAGAACATTTTTTCATATGATTACAGATACCTTCAGTTTCTTTGTCTGAAAACTGCCTGTTCATATCCTTTGACCATTTGCCAATTGTAGAATTATGTGTATTCTTGTAAACTTGACTCAGTTCTCTACATAGCTGAGAAATGAGGCCTTCATAAGAGATACTTGCTGTAATCCCCCTTCTCCCAGTTTTTTTTGCTTTCCTTCTAATTTTGGTTGCATTTGTTTGATTGTGCAAAATCTTTTAAATTTAATATGATCAAAATTATCTAATTTATATCTAGTAATGCTGTCTATCTCTTATGTAGTACTAAATTCTTCCCTTCTCCAAAGATTTGGCAAGTAAACTACTCCATGCTCCCCTAATTTGCTTATGGTATTTCCCTTTAAGTCTAAATCACAGATCCATTTTGATCTTATCTTTGCACACAGTGTTAAATACTGGTATATACCTAATCTCTGCCTGTTTTCCAGTTTTTCCAACAGTTTTTCAAGTAGAGAATTTTTGTCTCCAAAACTTAAATCTTTGGATTTATCAAATTATAAATTACTATGGTCATTTACTACAATGTATTATGTACCTAATCTATTATAAATGCAATATATATAATAATAGCAGGAAGAGCATATTTACTCCTCTAAGTCCTGAAAAAGCTTCCAGTGTTTTCCATTCCATATGATGTTTGCTCTTGATTTTAGATACTTCTTATAGTAATGAAAAAAAGATCGCTTTTTGGTTATAGTTTATAAAGTTTTGCATAAATAAGTGTTATGTTTTGTCAGACTGTTTTTCAATATCTATTGTTATAATCATTTAGCTTTTTATGATTTGGTTTTAAATATTATTATGTTCATTGTTTAATGTTGAATTCTTGCATTCCTTTTATAAATTCAACTTGGCTTTAATGAATAATTTATTGGATAAATTGCTGCAGACTTTTTGTCATTATTTATTTTGAATCAATATTCATTATTGCTATTGGCACATAGGTTTTTTTCTGTGCTTTATCATTTCCTGTTTTAGGTATTAGAGCTATATTGTCTCAATAAAGGTTCTTGATAGAGTGCTTTTCAGAGAATAATATCTGTATCATTAATCATTCATTGTTCTTTGAAAGGCAGCTAGGTCATACAGTGGTTAGAGTTCTGGCCTTGGAGTCAGGAAGACCTGTGTTCAAATGTGGACTCAGACACTATGAGTCCCTGAGTGAGTTATTTAAAGGTAGCTAGGTGGTGCAATGAATAGAATACTGGACCTGGAGTTGGAAAGATTCATCTTCCTGAGTTTAAATCTGACTTCACACACTTATTAGCTATATGACCCCAGGCAAATCACTTAACCCTGTTTGCCTCACTTTCTTCATTTGTAAAGTGAGGTGGAGAGGAAATTGACAAGCTACTACAGTATAATTGCCAGGAAAATCTGAAATGAGGTCACAAACAGAAAGGAAGGAAGGAAAAAAGGAAGAAAGAGAAAGAGAGAGAGAAAGAGAGAGAGAGAGAGAGAGAGAGAGAGAGAGAGAGAGAGAGAGAGAGAGAGAGAGAGAGAGATCACAAAGCTAAAGAACACTGTGAAATCTTGGAATGGGGTTGATTTAGAAGAGATGAAAGAATTAAGTCATCTTCCTACCATGCAATATTCATGAAACTGTTTGAGGCATGAGAGGAGGAGAGACATGAACTGCAAGAAACTTCATTTTGCTTGCATACTAATTTCACATATACTTAAACTGCTATTATTCACACATACGGTGCCCAATGTGAGAGAGATGTTAATCTTTTAATTTTCAGTCCTCATCTGACTATGTAGTACTTGGTATTAGGTATCATAATGGAGGAATATAAACAAATTGGAGCAAATCCAAGGGACAGTAAATAGGATGGTGATGGCACCAGAGATAGCTTAATGAATCACAGTATCTAAGACTTGGGAAAGATTTTGGAGAACATTCCGGACAAGAAATCCCATCCATAATATCTCCAATAAATTAGCTTATAGACTTTTTGAGGACCTCACATGGAGGGGAACTTAATACTGCCCAGGGTCTCCCAATCTACTTTTGTATAACTCTTGATTGCTGGGAATGTTTTCTTCTAACTTTCTAGGTGGTCTCCCTGCCTTAAGTCTCTCCCCAATTCAATCTAACCTCCATTTACCTTCCCAAGTGTCCTAAAAGCACAAACTTGTTCATGTAACACCGCCATTCCCTCCCCAATCAGGTCTTCTGATGTTTGTACAATCAGTGTTCTTTTTGCTGTATGACAGTCCTAGTGAGGTTGAATGTTTTCCCAGCTCCTGGTTAATTATTGTGTATTTCCTCCTAGAATGTATGCTGCTTATTTATTTCCTTTGACCACTTCCTCAGGCAAATCTGGGTACTGACCTTACAAACTTGCATCAATTCTTCATGTATTTGGGCTAGGAAGACATCTTGGGAATCATACTGGGAAAAGTCATGGAAGATGAAACTTATAAATGGTTGAAGGGAAGGTATGCTGTTTTTGTCTAAAGGAGAGAATACTGAGGGAGAAGTAAAACTGATTTTGAACCTTTTGGGTTTGACACATAATAGTCACTTAATAAATTCTTGTTGATTTATTGATTGAGAATTCTACTTCTAGGTACCAGATAGTGGTCAGAAAACCTTAATAGCTGACCCCACTTTGAGATCCAAATCTTTCTCCCTACTTCATCTTTCAAACTCATATAGCAGATAGTCAACATGTTGATCATATAACTTTTGATAGAGTGAGAGGAAAGCCAGTTTCCTGCTCCATGGTTCCAGTTTGGTATCAGAGCTAAACCTAGGTTCTTAGAGTATTAGAAAATTTGAGAATCTAGTAAATGAGAGCCAGTTGTAATTAGTCCCTTGGAGGTACCCTCCTTTGTTCATATTGATGCAAACTCCTTGGAGACAGACAAGTCTTCAGAGAGAGGGACTCTAGGCTACTCAACTAGATGTTTACTTGCCAGGACAGGGGATTATGTAATGTAGCCTGATGTAATTACCTTCTTAATCTTGGCCAATCATAGGTTGGGTTCCTGGTAGATTCTGAAGTTGCTTCCTTACCAGTGCCACACTCTGGAGCTATGTCTACAGAGTGATAACAAACAGAAAAGATATTCAATATTCTTCACCTTTCCCAGGAAACCTTTCCGATCTTCCTTCTCTGCTCCTTGGCTAAGCTGTGTGCCTGCCTAAAGAAGTAAGTAATATTGAGTAATAGTAAGTAATATTGTAAGTAATATTGAGTAAGTAATATTGTCAAATATTAAAGGGGCAGTGGTAGTATAGTGGCAAGAATAGAAGATTCTGATTTGCAGGGTCAGTTTTGAGTCTTAGCTTTGCCACCTATTGGCTACATGATTAGGGCAAACTCCTTAACCTTTCTAAGCTTCAGTTTACTCATCTGTAAAATGAAGATAATGATATCTTATTATCTACCTCAGAGCAATTCTGATCAGGGAAATAACATGTTGTTAATGCAGTTCATTTCAGTAAATACTCATTAAAAATCTGCTACGTGTAAGGTATTGGGAACACAAAGGCAAAAAGGAAATGGTCCAATGGTCCATGATCTTGAGGAACATTCCCAGGAGAGAGTGGTCACAATCTTGTACACAAATAAGCCACTACAAGTAATGCTAATGAGAGAGAGAGAGAGAGAGAGAGAGAGAGAGAGAGAGAGAGAGAGAGAGAAAGAGAGAGAGAGAGATGGAGAGACGGAGAGAGGGAGAGACAGAGAAAGACAGAGAGACAGAGACAGAGAGATAGAGACAGACAGAGACACAGAGAAAAAGAGAGAATGCTAACAGCTAGGGATGAGATATGGGATAGTTTCACAGAGGAAATGATATCTGGGCTGAGTCTTAAGGGAAGACAACGATTCTAGGAGGCAGAAGTGGGAAGAGAGTACAGTCTAGGCATAGGGAAATATATATGTGAATTCATAGAGGTGGAGAATGGGGTGTTGAGTTTAAAGAGCAGGTCCAGTTTAGTTGGAACATAGAATTCAGGAACAAAAGTACTACAAAATAAAGTTAGGAAGGTAGGTGATGTCTAGACTGTGAAGTACCTTAAATGCCAGGTTATATTTCATCTTACAAGGAATGGGAAGCTACTGAAAGCTTTTGAGCAAAGGAAGGACATGCTTAAACAGTTAAACATTATGTAAATGTTGGTCACTGATGATGATGGTGCTGGTGTTTTAGACCCAACAGCATAGATACAAATAAATCACTAGAACAAATAAATGTTTGTTGTCCTTCATGCTTGAAGAGGAACAAAATACGTAACTATGTCAGGGTCAAGGTACAGAGTGTCCAGCTGTGACTGATTGGACCAGAATGAGATTGGAAAGCTCTACCACAGGTCAGGTACAAATAGTCCATGTGTACATTTGGAATATAATAGATTCTCTAAACTTGCACATATCATATTTCCTTTGAGCTACTGCAATTCTTTGCTCATAAAGCACAGTATTTTCTTCAAAATGTGCCATGCTGGATGGTCCTTTGTCAGTGCCCTCTCATGTCTCACAATCAATTCCATAGTTATCCAGAGACCTTGACAGATCCTTGTATTACTTCTTCTGACCTGATTATGAGCTCTTGACTTGTATGTTTGCCTTAAAATAAGTCTTTTGGGGAAATGTACATTCAACATTTAAAGATGGCCAGCCCATTGGAGTTGGGCTCTCTGCAATTGAGGTTGAAAGCTTGGCAGTTCAGCTCAAGAAAGCACCTTGGTGTCCATGAACTTATCTTGTCAGGTGATCTTCAGAATCTTCCTAAGACAAGTTCAAATGGAAGCAATTCAATGTCCTTACATAGCACTGGTAGACTATCTAGGTTTCACAGGTATACAGCAATGAGGTAAACATAACAGCTCTGTAGATCTTCAGTTTGGTAGGCAACCTAATAATCTCTTCTCTCCCACACTTTTCTTTGGAGCCTCCCAAACACCGAGCTTGCTCTGGCAATCTGTATGTGTATAGCATCTATGTGTATATCCTTGGAAAGCATATTGCTAAGGTATGTAAATTTTTCCACAACATTCATAATTTCTACATATGGATAGAATATGGATTGATTCTCTGCTGCTTGTGCTAATTTTGGCCTGAAAATTAACACCAAGGGGAAAAAACGGTTCTCCATCAGCTAGCAACACACCACCCATATTGTGGGATGACTAAATACAAATAAATCGCATCTACTCAGTTTAGGAAACAAATACCATTTTAGAAGTCTAAAGAAACAGAATGTCAAAACTCTAGAACTCTTGTTCACATGTATTTCTTAAAAAATTATAAATAGGTACAATATATATTGCAGGCAAAAATCAGTTACTTCTGCCTGTAAACAAGGATAACTTTGAGGAAATAAAGATAGATAGGAGAGTTTCCATTCCATGTGTTGTAAACTTTGAAATATCCAAAGGATAGAATCAGTGAATTACAAGTAAGGTTAATGGGGGGAAAGCAATATCTTTATGAAAGTTTTCATGGAGTAAATGACATACAAAGGATAGCTGATGTATATATTGTGCTCTACATACTTAATCTCATTAGATCCCCACCAAAGTCCTATGAGGCAGGTGAAAAAAGTATTATTACCCCTATTTTACAAATGAGTAAACTGAGGCTCAAAGGGTTGAATGGTTTGCCATGGTATATGAATGCACTTCACCAACACAGATCATGAACCATCAATGACTTTGTCCACTAGTCTTAGGGAATATCCTAAGGCACATAGATATTTTATTTATAATATTAATTTTCCAAAAAAATTTAAATTCTAGATTCTTACTTCCCTCTTTGTTGCTCCTTACTCATTTGAGAAGGCAAGGAATATGATATCAATTATGCATGAGGCACATAGATATTAAGTGACTTCCCCAGAATATCTCAACTAGTAAGTACCAGAGGCAGAATTTAAGCTTAAAGTCTTCCTGATCCTAAACCTGGAATAGTATCCTTTATGGCAAATGTCTACAATTTGTCTGGTAGCTACAATTACATAATGCTAATATGTGAATATTACTAGGAGGGGTACCATTTATGAGAAATATTTTAGTCAAATATGTTAGTGAGAAAATTATCAGATTCTTTTTAGAGAGGGTGTTCTTAAGGAAGGAAAAAGGGAAAATGAAAGAGAACACTTAGACATTAGAATATAGGAACTGGGGTTGCTATATTCTAGGAGTAAGGAGGAAAACTGATGAAGGAGAATCTAAGAATAACAGAGAAAAAATGCTCATTTCACAGTTTTGTTGAGGCCTTGCCCCATCTGGATTACATGAACCATGAGTTTAGTCTAGAGTTGCAGTTTTTGTTTTTTGTAAAATCAGATTAGGTTGCCAATCCCTATGTTAATAGCAACTTACATTTCCTAATATAAGAGGTATGTAATAGAAGTATTACTAGCCCTGTAAAATTGTCTCTATCTACTACGTAATAAAGGCATTACTCTGTGACTCTGTGGACAGAATGCTGGGCCTGGAGTAAGCAAGACTTGAGTTCAAATTCAACCTTAGACACTTATGAGCTGTGAGACTCTGGGCAAGTCACTTAACCTCTGTTTTCCTTAATACATTGGAGGAGAAAATGGTAAATCACTCCAGTATCTTTGCCAAGAAAACTACATGAACCCTATGGACCATGGGGTCACAAAGAGTCAGATACAACTAAACAACATTTTCATTTAGTATCGTTAGTAGAAAAGCAGGCCACACCATGGCTAGCATTTACAATTGGTCTAGTTATTCCAAATATTGGTGAAATCAGTGGGGGCCAGGCAACTGATCTGTTTTGGCAGCATACAGGGATATTAAGCCAGAGGTTAAAGAAGAAAGGTGTAGGTGCTTTTAAAAACCAATGAGGACATTTAATGTATCTATCTGACTGACTTGTGCCTTCAGATGGTTTGGGTTGTTTTGTTGTGAACAGCCCAGGATCCAGTGAGACTTTAGGGCTTAAGAATTAGCTCTGTTGTATTATCTGTGGTTCTCAAGGAGGAATTTCCCTGGTGTATTCTTTATGTCTCTTTAGGATACTAACTGGTAGATAAGCAGCAAGGAAAGAAATTCTCTTTCTCTGGTCTGCTCCCTACTGGAGTACCGTTATTTTCTCTATGATACAAAGGCTCAATGTCCTGCTAAGAGTAGAGTCTGTGAAGTAAAGGCCTTTAAGAGGTTCCTGAATAGATTTTTAATACTGCTCATTTTGAGACTCTTTTCTGTCACTCTAAAGGGATGTTACAAGAGTCAGGATGCAACACTTTGCCTCATTAGATGTCAGTCTCCCTTTTTTCTCAGACATGTATGTGAATATCATTTTTCACTTGGAAAATGGAGATGACTTAAGGTTGTAAACAGACTGAACTGGAAAATGGAGGAAAAGATCATGTGGCTTTTTCCATAAATATTTGGGAAGAAAAGGTGACAATGGTTTTAAAACAATAAACAAGAAACAATATTAACCACATCAAAGAATTCCTCAAAATAAGGTGTGTCTTAGCCCTATCCCAGAGCAGAAACATATCATGTCAAACTTTTAAATGGCTCTGTTGATGAATCCCCATCACACACTTTTCCAGGATGGATTCCCACTGCCTAGGCTCCAGAAAGGGAAGATATAGGCAATTTATATCTTTGCATATAAAAAAGGAGACAATTCCATCTTCCTAGAACACTCTCTTAACCACTGGGAAATAGAGACACTCAAAATATGATAGCAAATGCCTGACCCTTTTGGGACTGAATGAACCTAATGTCCCCCTTCTCATTGGGTAAGGCACAGTATTTTCACATGGAGTAGGGAGGGAAAAAAAATTCCTTATTCTTCTCACTTCTCTTTCCCCTTGGCCTGGGCTCTGTTTCAAGAGAAGAGAGACAATTAATTGAGTAGGTCGACATGTTCTCTTTTTGAATTTCCTGAGTGTAGGAAACAAGCCACTCAGGAGCTCATAATAGGGTTAAGCACTATGCAAAGACTCCTCAAGTAACCTATCCTATACTCCAAGCTGCTCTCTGGATCCCACCCCATCTGAGATCTATACAGTATGAATAAAGCAGCCACCCAGAGAATTCTGTCACCTAGTCAATAATCTTTCTTTACTGTAGGCACTCTCATCAGAGTCATAACTGGAGATGTTTTCACCCAAAGAAAGCACACAAACCAGGTACTTGGATCCAGTGATATTAACAGATGTCTAAACTGGATAGAGAGAAAACACCAACCTACTGAGAGAAACTCTAGGATATGACAAGGTTGGAGAGATGAAGTAGCCTTCTATATTCAAAGTGGATTTGGACCTGGTTTTCAAAAGAATCCGTTGTTTCTTCGCATTTGGCATCTGAGTAGCCTAAGTAATGGAAATTGTGGGGAGACGGTCAACAAGCATAAATAAACACTATATGCCAGGCACTGTGTTAAGTGCTGGGTATGTAGTGAAAGAAATAAAAAAACAGATTGATAAATTTTATAGCAAATAAATAGATGTTTTGGGAATGACACTGAAGGAGGGCTTGAAGCCAAACCTTGTGTAAACGTTCATATCACATTAGAGATGGAAGACACTTGCATGATCATCTAGTCCAATTCCTTGGTTTCATAGAGGGAGAATCTGAGACCCCAGAAAAGGAAATGGCAAGATAACTGGGACACCAATTAGTTTATCATAAGTATATGAAAATTGCATGACAGAAGTGGATGAGTCTTTGCAGAAATAGAAGTACTTGCTATATTGATTGAGTCCCTTTCCCCTTCTCTTCTGTTCAGTCCCTCTAAAAGAAGGAGAAGAGACCTTTCAAAGGAAAGGAAAAGAGTACTGAGGGCAATGGATTTTCTCTGATGGAGCTGCACTTCTACACTATTTTAGGACTCAAGGACTTGCATGTCTGTTCAGAAAGTAGGAGTGAGAACTGTGTGAAGCCCAAGAAGCATAAACATATTGCCTCACATTGTGGAAACTGGCCTAGCTTGCTTAGTGAAGGGAAATTCTTGCTCACTTCTTACTGAAATTCAGGCCGATCTGAGGTTGAGTCAAATAGAGTTCAAATCTTATACAGTCAAAATGTCAGTAGAGACAAATCTCTATATTTTTGAGAGGAGAAAATGGAAGCAGAGTAGAGCAGGGATTCAAAGTTCTCCTATCAGTTAAGTTATTAATATGGAATACAGAAAATGGAATTAGTTATGCCAACTCAACAGAATACTCTGGGCTCTTAAAATCTGTTTGTAACAGGACATAGGAAAAGGGAGGAGGTATCAAGGGTCTTTTCAGGCATGCCCTAGGTCCAAACATTCCTCTTTCCCAATAATCCTGGCAAAATATAATCACCTTGAGAGGGAAAAACAACTTCAAGGGAATGAAAAGACCTGGGGATAGGGATAACAGAGACATTTGAGGAGGCTATGGTTACCTCTCCTGCCTGAATTACTCTCTAAACCACCTTTTCCAGAATAAGTGCTAAGAGAAGCAGAGAACCAACACCTTCAAGTGTCTATCTTGTGAGAGAAAATGTTACCCATTCTTTCACTAGCACTTTTTTCTCTAAAGTGAAGTAACTAAGGCCCAGAGAATTTAAATATTCAAGACCAAATAGTAAAGGATGGAGCCAGAATCCAATCCAAACCTTGGTCCACTGAATCCAAATATAACTTGTTTTCCAATGATATATCCCTATTTGCCATTTCATTACAGTCAAACACTCTTGAAAGTATCAATTTTGACTTGATGCATCTAAAAGTGTCACCCAATCCCACCATCTGATTTTAGGAAGTAGTTCTATCTGGTTAGCTTGAACCTCTTTACTAACTCCCTGGCACTCTGTAAAGTTGAAGTATTCAAGGAAGCCACAGTTTAGATATTGTCTACCCCCACTTCCTAAAGAGCACTCTCTCTGTTCCTTAGCAGCAGGTAAGGGATATGGGGTCGATCTCAGCCTGCTTCTGACCCTTGGCCTTTACCTCTCTCCAGATTGGTAGATATTTTGGAAAGCTACTCCTACATAGAAGCAATGAACATTTGGGGCCAAGTTCAGACCTCTCTCCCATATAAAGACTGAGAGAGCTTAGATCCTACCAACTTTGGACTTTGCCTGAGGAACCCAAGGAGACAATCAAGTTGCCTTCCCAAATAATCTAGTTGTTCTGTCATAACCTCATTTTTCACCCCAGTCACCTGGACCACATGCTCTGTCCCTTCTTTATTCTTGATAAGTATACAATAACTTGTATAATAACCCTTTGAATTTTTTACCCTGGACCAATTTCCTCTCCCTAGTGCAAAACCCTGGTCACTGGGCACCTATTAGAGTTCTTATTTTTATATTATCCTCATCCAATTTTAATAATTCCTTGTACTTTCTATTTCATGGTATTTTGCTAGTTTCAGTACTACTGATAGAGTCATGTACACTTCTTACACCCCTCCTAGAGGGTATTGGTCTTGTCTTGACAACAGAAGGGAGTATTCTTTTTTGTTGTTGTTGTTGCTGAGGCTCATGGTTCAGACTCCTAGCTTTGGTAACGATGAGATGTCCTGCTGCCAAAGGGACAGTCAGAAGCCTTGGTCACATCTTTGGTGGCATTCCTAGGTCTAAAGGTGAAATGAGAGTTTTCTATTTTTGAGGAACAGAACTGAGACTCCTGCACCCTCTAGTTTTTGTTTTGAAGTCCTATGTCATATTCATTGGGATATCAGTGTTGCTACCTGGCTGATCATCCCCATTCTGAACAATGGCGGGTGAGCCAGCAAGAGGAGCTACAGGAGTGTGGAGCACATGGTTTGGTGGCCTGACTCTGGCTCTCTCCAGGAAGGATGGGAGGTAGCAGTGAGGCTGCCTGTCTTTGTCTGTCCCTGGAGGTGCAGTGGTCAGGGCATTTAGTCACAGCTTTTGTCAACATGTAATGGACTAAGGGGCCTCTGACCCTGGCTTGACCTGTTGCTTATTCCTCTGGGTCATTTGTATTCTGTCAAGAATCACTTACTACAGTAGACTTTACTACTGACACTTCAAGCACCAGCGGTAATAGCAGAGGCAGTCAGTGCAGCAGCAGCAGCAGCAGCAGGGAAACCTGAGTGGGGAAAATAGAGAGGAAGAAAGGGCAGAGCCCAGGAGAATTCCATAGAAGAGTTTAAGTGACCCTTGAGGCATCAGGAGGAGATCTCCAGGCATCAGCCAAGATTAGGAAGCAATCAAAAAGCCTAGGGACTGTCAGTGGTTGCTCTGCTGGCTAGACGTCTCTGGAGGTGTTCTCCCCTTCGGCTTGAAATTCTTGTTTTGCTATTGTATTAACTAAATATGAAACCAGAATTCAAGTTTGGCTACTTACCGAGGAGAATCTGGGTTCTTAACTCTGACTACAAATATGAATTTTTATGTATTTGAGGCAGGAAGCTGTGCTGCCACTTATGCTGAGAATAGTCGGGGAGAATGATAAAACAGGAATGGTTGAAGTGAAGGTATGCTAATTCTACCCAGAAGAACATTGAGGAAAGAATTGAGTACTGATCCAAAGTCCTTATGGATAGTATGTAGTAGTCACTTAAATACTTATTGATTGAAGATTATACTGTGTGACTTTTTTATAGGACAAATGATCTAATGTAAATGTCCTTAAGGTCCTCTTTTCTCTAGATCTTAGTGATCACATTAAGGTCCCTCAAACTCCCTTGTCCTCATTTTCCTCCTTCCATCACAGCAGAGGGTCTGGCTCTAAAGTCATTGAATGTCTTGATATTTTTCATCCTCATAGCTTGGGAGTGATCTTACACTCAGCTCTCTAGCACTCAGTTTCCTTTAGAGGCACGTGAAGTGCTGGGACTCTTAAGGCCTCTGAAGGACTAGTCACTTTTATTCCTTGGACCCTTCTGGCTGATCATACAATAGCCATTTTGTCCATTAGGCCTCATTTTCAGGTAGATTCCTGGGAGGGACTTGCAGTTTAAATGGTCTTAAGACCTTCTTACCTCAAGGTCTAGCAAACTGTGCATGATGACATACAAGTCCCTGAAACTCCCTAGGCCTCTGTTTCTCCTACACTCAAAAGCAGGGGGTCTGACTTTAAAGTTTTTGAAGTCCATGACATTTTTAATCCTAGGACATTCTTAGGGATCTTGAACTGGTCAATCCATCTCTCTAGCATTCAGTTTTGTTTAGAGCCACATGAAGTGCTTGGACTCCAAGGTCTCAGATAGACTTGTCATTTGCAGTCCATGTACCCTTGTGAGTGATCCAAAAATGGTCTCCACAGAGCTCTACGTCCCTGGTTCAGGCAGAGTCCAATGAGGGCCCTCGAGTGTAAATGTTCTTAAGGCCTTGTTAACTCTAGGCCTTGGAACCTGAAGATGTTCACATACAGGTCCCTGAAGCTCCCCAGGCCTCTGTTTCTCCTACATTCACAGCAGGGCTCTGGCTCAAAAGCTTTTGAAAGCATTGACATTTTTAATCCTAGGACGTTAATGATCTTACCCGGGGCTATCCAGCTTTCTAGGACTCAGTATCCTTTTGAATCACATAAAGTGTTTGGACTCTTTATTATCACTCTAAGAAAGTTTCTCTTTCCCTCCCAGCATGATTTAGTTATTTTTTTTCCTTTGCTCATTAAAAGGGCCATTTCCTGAAAGAGACTTATTCACTCAGTGGGGGTTACCTCCCCCTAAATGAATACGTGAAAAAGCCAAGGTCCCTTATTGCATCACAAGATCCAGATGGCTCAAGAGGAGAAAGTGAAACTGGTGACCTTGCACAGCCATCCCTCACTCAAAACAAGGTCAAGTGCAAGTCATGTCATCATTTCTGTGGTCATGGTCTTTTTTCAAAACTGAAGGACCACCACCAACAACAACCTATGAGCTGGGGGAGAGAGTGTTTTTGCTTAGGAGATGAAAGCTGGGTTAATGTAAATGGACGAATAGAGAAGAGAATGGCAACTCTGGATTGGGAGAGAAGGCCTGGGTTCAAATTCTGGCTCCAAATTGGGCCAGTCATTTCCTTCTGTAAAGTAAGAGAGTTGGAACAGGTGGCCTCCTGGTCCCTCTGATTTGTAAACAATTTCTAAGAAAATGGATTCTTTCTATGATATGGCTGAGGAGAGGAAAACCTGGGAATAAGAGAATCTGGCCCTCCCTGTGACTTTTGGGGAGAGCCTGGGGGTGAGAGAGTGTCCTTTCTGTGACATTTGGGGAGTCTGGGATAAAGAGAGTCTGTCCTCCCCATGGCTTTTGAGAGGGGACCACTTTTAATGTCTGGAGCCTTAGAGCTAGGCAGAGGGGAGAGCAGCAGAGCACCCAGCCTGGAATCAGAGGGCCTGGCTTCATTCTGCTCTGTACTTGGCAGTTAAACTGTTATATTACCAGAATTCTGGAATTTGGGCATTAGAAGTCTTGAGATCATCCAGGCTTGCTAAAGACTTAAAACTGGAATCTGTAAACTTGGATTTGTTTAGATTTTGATCATTGTATTTTAATATATTTTCCTTTGTAATCCTATGTATTTTATTTTAGTATGTTTAAAAACATGATTCTAAAAGAGGTCCATGGGCTTCCCAAGACTATGCCTAAAGGGGCCCAGATCACCAAAAAGGTTAAGGATTCCTCAGGAGACCCAAAGGAATCTCTTCTATACCATCCTTGCCCAGGTGTTCTCCAGTGACAGGGAGTTCACTACCTCAGGACAAAGCTAACATCTCCTGGGCCCATTTTCACCCTCATCCCCATCCTGGAAAGCACACCCAAGTATGTCGTTGCTCCAAGCTTGCCCAGGATATTCTTCTCAACTTTATGGAAGGGGAACCAAGATGGCAGAAGGATTTGAGAAACATGTTCTCTACCCCATTCCCCCCAGCTCTCTGTACCTCCCTCTCTCCCTGCCCCCTTCTCCTGTTTTTCTCCTCCCTACCACTTGCTGCCCAGGACACTCCAAGTCAAAGAGACCAACTGGATTAAGGCCATCAGCAATCATGTGAATGTTTGGTGGCTTTCCACTGTACTTTCTTTCTTCCCACAAGTCTGTTTGGTTCCTCTTAACATGGTCTTCTGTACTTCAGAAAGTGTGTGTTGTCGATGGGTGATATGTGAAATACAGAGTATATATAACCTCCTTGAGCCAGATGGTTCTCTCTTCCAAAACTTCACAGAATGAAAGTTGTTGGTCATTAAGCCACTGAAGTCTTGGGAGGGCCCGGGCTCAGCCTTGGTGTCAATGAGGCTCAGCAACGTCATGGAAGACCTGAGGGAAGACCAAAGATTTTCACTTGGCCATAACTTCTTAATGCTCTGGGCAATGCTTGACTGTAGATTCCCGGGGCTCATGTTCTTAGCTTCAGAATGAGCAAATAACAGAACGAAAGAAACTCTGCAAATGATGGGATGTTTCCATGGTGCCTGGTGCTGGTCCTTCTTTGTTCGTTGGCTTTCACTCATGTTCTTAGCCTCAGAATGAGCAGATCTCGGGAAGAAACTCTGCAAGTGATGGGATGTTTCCATGGTGCCTGGTGCTGGTCCTTCTTTGTTCGTTGGCTTTCACTCATGTTCTTAGCCTCAGAATGAGCAGATCTCGGGAAGAAACTCTGCAAGTGATGGGATGTTTCCATGGTGCCTGGTGCTGGTCCTTCTTTGTTCATTGGCTTTCACTCATGTTCTTAGCCTCAGAATGAGCAGATCTCGGGAAGAAACTCTGCAAGTGATGGGATGTTTCCATGGTGCCTGGTGCTGGTCCTTCTTTGTTCATTGGCTTTCACTCATGTTCTTAGCCTCAGAATGAGCAGATCTCGGGAAGAAACTCTGCAAGTGATGGGATGTTTCCATGGTGCCTGGTGCTGGTTCTTCTTTGTTCATTGGCTTTCACTCATGTTCTTAGCCTCAGAATGAGCAGATCTCAGGAAGAAACTGCAACTGATGGGATGTTTCAGTGGTGCCTGGTGTTGGTTCTTCGTTCATTGGCTTTCACTCATGTTCTTAGCCTCAGAATGAGCAGATCTCAGAAAGGAAGAAACTTGGCACTTGATGGGGTGTTTTGATGGTGCCTGGTGTTGCTTCTTCTTTGTTCGTTGACTTTTACCTTTAGACAACCTGTGAGCACCTTTCCTTGAGATCTTTTCTTCTTTTTGTAGCTGTGTTGTTTACCTGATGGAACCTCTCCTTGGGCTAAGAAGTAGAAATTGGATAGTGAGTATTTCTACACTTTGTAGACTTTTTAGAGCATGCCGAGGTAGATGCTTTCCCTCGAGGTCTCAAGGGTTGTTTTTATTGATGCCCCATGTTTTCAGACAGAAGAGGTCTTGACTATCCGAACAGGATTTCATGTTAAGGTGAAATGTTGGTATACCCAGAGCCTCTGCCTCTTTTCCAGACCAACCAACCCAACCGGGTCACAATGGGGCCTTATCACCTAAGACTTGGTCAAGTGGGGAATTCTCACTCCAGGAAAGGAGTGGGGAGGGGCATCATGGTACAGGATCCAGCCCTGGCCTTGGCTGCTGATGCCAAATTCTCGCAATTCAGCATTGTTGAAACCCATAACGACTCCTAGATGAACATTGTCTTTCACAGTTCCAGCACTTCATTGGGAATCACTTTGTTAGAAACACATTTGACATTAATAGATACCAAGGAAAATTTATTACACCATAGTTCAGAAGAATTGAACACTTTGGGCCAAAAGCAGACTCCAACTCCCTTTTCAGGAGGAGGGAGTATGGGATACAGAAGCGAGATTGGCTTTATACTGTTAATTCAGGACAGATTCTCCCATCAGGAGAAGGATTGGTTCATTCTCCATTAGGTCACCACTGTCTCTACATACCCTCTATGTAACCACCCTTGGTGTGATTCCCCCCATCCAAATATGCTTCAACAAAGGACCCATGATCAGAAAATGGAGGGATAATTTTATGTGGGGTGTGTCTACTTATATGCATGAGGTTCATTAAGCAAGCACAGTGAAGAAAAGCTTTCTATAGGTTATTCTAGGTCATTTTGCCTGACTAGTTTAAGCTAGTTTTAGATTTAATCCCCTTTATCAAAAATTTTGTGACTTTCTGAAGGTCACTATCCATCTCCTGATTGGTTGAGTCAACCTGTAGTCTGCTAGCTTTCTTATTATCTGACTTATTCTCAGTGGTCTTTCAGCTCTCTAAGCCTCAATTTCAGGCAGAGTCCATGGAGGGGCCTCTAGTGTAAATGCCCTTAATGTCCTCCTTGTTCTAGGCCTAGGAACCTGTAAGTGATCACATTCAGGTCCCTCAAGCTCTCTTGTCCTCATGTTCCTCACCCCCCTTGTCACAGGAGGGGGTCTGGCTCTAAAGCCATTGAATGTCTTGATATTTTTCATCCTAGTAGCTTGGGAGGTATCTTACGCTTGTCTATTCAACTGTCTAGGATTCAGTTTCCTTTAGAGTCACATGAAGTGCTTGGACTCCAAGGGCTCTGAAAGACTTGTCATTTTGAATCCTTGGACCTTTGATCCAAAAATGGTCCCCACTTTGAGAGGCAGAGATGAAGGGAAGGTGCAACCCACATATAGGAAGAAAGTAAAGCAAATGCTTGGAGATGGAAGAGAGAACATGGAATTCAGAGAATAATTTATATTCTAGTTTGGCTGGGACTTCAAGTTTATGAAGAGAGGTAGAATGAAATAAAATTAGACAGGTAAACGATGCCAGAGTATAGAAAACCTTAAATCAGAGAAAGGAGTTTATAGTTGATCCTACAAAGAATGGGGAGCTACTGAAAACTTTTGAACATATGAATGGCATGGCCAGACTGTTATGATTATAACAATATTGAAAATGATGATGGTGTTTTATAACTGATAGCCAAAATATTAATAAATCATTGGGATTAAATCATATATATTCAATTAAAAAGACCATTTGAAAGTTCTGAAGAAACTTAAAGGGTAAAATGGTGGAAATGCCTCCAAACATTTTATTTTTTATTATAAATATCCATACTACAGAGTTCAACAATTGGCCAATATGACTTCTGTCTATGAGAAAAGAGAGCCTTTACTTCCATGCCTGGCAAAATGTAGAATCCTTAAAGGGCAGAATCAATGAATTAAAAGCAATGGCAGTTGATTGGGATTTGAGCAACATGCTCAAAGAAGACTTCTTGAAAGAGACAACATGAATACCAGCTGGGATTTATACTGTACTTTATATATTATATTTCATTAAATTATCATAATAGTCCTATCAGTAAGGTGCTATAATTATTATTATCAATTATTATGATTATATGGGTTATATTATTATTAATTATTATTATTAATATTGTTGGTTTTGTTATCCAAAATTTTACTGAGAATTAGAGGTATTAAATGCCTTCCCTAGTTCACAATGCCAGTGAAGGAAGGATGTCAAACCCAAGCCTATCCTCACTGCAAGTTGTCATGATGCATCTTAATACATTTGAGCTCAATCTTAAAGGAAGATTTAAGAATTAGACTTCAGGGTTTGGGAGTTGAGGGGTTGGTGTGGTCATAGTATTTCATGTAAGGAAACAGTATGAACATAGACATTAAGGGGAGAAACCATGGGCAATGTTCAGAAAAGATCTTCCAAATCTATGAATGGATCTAAAAGTAAATGAAGTTCTCAATGAATAAATAGATGTAAAGCAAAAATCACCCAAACTTCATCTATGAATTTATAAGCTCAAAGCTGTCATTTACAACATAGGAAAGGGATCCAGGAGGTATTGGAGCTATTTTCTAAAGAAATAAGACCTCTGTACTATTGTAATCAAGAATATCTGTGACAAATATTTGGCATCACAAGGAAAGCCACTGTAAATCAAATTGAAAACGTTATCCATTCCTTGTATACAAACCTGGTTAAACTGCCCCCAGGACACAGGGTGTAGCATTGGTTACCCCTCCAGCCCTGAAAGACAATGGAGCAGAGTCAGAGAATGATAGAGACATGATCTTGGGGTAAAAGGGCTGCCACATAAGGATGTTTCAGTAGATTGGAAATCCGTATTAACATAAGTGTAGGTGCTTTCTCTGTTGAGGCAGATTACAAATCTGGCAAGTCTAAAAAGAAAAGTTTAATAAGCTGTTGTGGCCAATTAAAAACAAACAATTTTCATCTTGCGCCCTACTCTCTAATATGGAACCTCTTAGATAATTGTTCCACAGGTCATAGGTATACAGTCCATCATTGAGGTCATTCTTGAAGTTTTTCTAGCTTGGTAGGAACTCTAAAGTTTACACTTACTTATTCTCCTGTGGCATATTCTTCAAAACCTTTGGGTCACTTCCAGATATTGGAGAGGCATCAGAGTAGCATAGCACATGAGAAGCAAATGAAAAAGCAGAATAATTCTGTCTCAAAGGGTCAAAAAGATATAAGGTGGATTCTACCAAATCATGAAGGGCATGGTGAGGATGAATGGGGCTTGTTCTTTAAATATATGACAGAACTAAGACCTCTCCCTTTCTCTCTCTCTCTCTCTGTCTGTCTGTCTCTCTCTCCCTCCCTTCCTCCTTCCCTCCCCCTCCTCCTTCTCTTTCTCTTCCTTCTCTTCTCCCTCTTCCTCTTCCTTTCTCTCTTTCTTACACAGACATATACACAAAACTATACCCATTTATCTTAAAGAGGTTTAGTGACAAACAGATCTATGTTATAAATGGACATATAAAGTTTTTAAAAAGGTAAAAGAGGAATTTAGATAAATTCATGGATAAAAAATCTATCCTGGGTTATCAAGAGGAGCGAGAACATTTTTAGGCATATCCTGACTTCTGGAGGTTGATGTCATTAGGGATATCATGTCACCTATCACACCTTCTGGGCTCTATGATCAGAATGAAGCTCCTGGGTTTGTGGGGCAGGGAGTTGCTTTCATTGTGCGATTCTTTTATATTTGCTTGTTCACCCTGAGTTTTATCTACTTTGAGGTCTGTTCATAGACCTGGCATATTTGTCCTAAAAACTCTTTTTCATTTCTAAAGCTTGTTTACACTTACATAGTAAGTGAATACATAGAAGAGTTGTGATTTTATTGCATGGAGAGAGCTGTGGTGTGCAAATTTTTTTCACTAACATAGATTAGAACCCATTTATGACTCTGTCCATGGTCCTTAGGAATTTCCTGAGGCATATAGATGTTAAGTGACTTCATTAACTCTTTAAGTTGCAGAGGTAGAATTAAAAACTTGGGTCTTCCTAACTCCAAGGCTAAAACTGTATCCATTACATCAAACTGCCTCTACATTTGCACAATATTGATATGTAAATATTATCTGGAGGGAAAACATTCTTCATAACAGATTCTTACTGCTATCTTTTATTTTTACATTGACCGGATTTACTTATTTCTACCTCTCCCCCATTATTTCAGAAAGTAATCCATCGTAACTTTTTTTTAAAGAGAGAGGAAGAAAAAAAACAATTAGCAAAACGAACACAGGAAAACATTATATATGATACTCCACACTTGTGGACACCCATCTTTTCAAAGGATGGGGGAGGAGGGAATGCTTCTGAAAACCCTAGCTTCAAGCTTGATATTTATGGTTGTGCAATATTTAGTTGTGAATATATTCTGGTTATTCATTATTCTTACATTATTATAGTCTATATATGTATACATATACATACATACATATATATATATACACATACACACATATATACATATCTATCATATTTATTTTCTTTTTGAACCTCACAGCACTGTAATATATTATTTCCCTCATTCACACATGAGGAAGCTGAGACTGAGAGGGGGTAAGTGACTTGTTTAGGTTCTCAAATGAATAAGCATGAATTGAACTCAGGTCTTCCTAACTTTAACTCCAGCTCTCTATCTACACAGTGGACACTGAGTAATATCCATTATTCAGTCACCCAACTGCCTGAGGTCTTTGCTATCACACATGCAAAAGTGTGCTACAAATATTTTTATGAATATGAAGTCTTTCTTTTTTTGGCCAATGGCCTCTTTGGGATAGCATTTTTAGTCCAAAAAGATTTCTTATTACTTTATTTACATAATTCCAAGTTGTTTTCCAAGATTGTTGAACTAATTTATAGCTCCACCAATGATGTTTGGGTATGCTTATCTTTCTAACATCGAAAATTCTCATGACTGTCTTCACTAATTTGGTTCACAAGTGGTAAAACATCAGGGCTATTTCAATTTGAATTTCTATTATAATCATTTGAAACATTGTATCATATTGTTGCTAATAGTTTGTAATTCTTTTTTAGACAACTGTTATTTATATCTTTTGATCACTGATCTTTTACAGTCCTTTGGGCATAGTTTCAAATTGCTCTCTACAATGGTTGAATCAGTTCATGACTTCACCAACAGTGCATTACTGTCTCAATTTTCCCACATCCTCTCCAACATTTGTCATTGTCATTTTAATTTTCTGTCATATTAGCCAATCTGATATGTGTGGGGTGGTAGTTCAGATTGTTTTGATTTGCTTTTTTCTTATCGATAGTGATTTTAGAGCATTTTTTCATATGGTTAGAGATAGCTTTGATTACTTCATCTGAAATCTGCCTGTCCATATCTTTTGACCATTTATCAGTTGAGGAGTAGCCCTTATTTCAGTAAAATTACCTCAGTTCTTTATATATTTGATAAATAAGGTCTTTATTAGAGAAACTTGCTGTAAAAACTTTTACACAGTTATTGTTACTATGTATTTTCTTCCATCTTATTTTCCCCATTTATGCTACTCTCTCTTTCCTTTCACACTGTCCATTCTCAGAAGTGTTTTGTTTTTGGATTTTGCCTCCCCCAATCTACTCTCCTTTCTATCAGCACCCCCGTTTCCTTCCCCGGCTAAGTTCCTACATGGTAAGATAGATTTCTATACCAAACTGAGTGTGTATGTTATTCTCTGTTTGAGTCAGTTCTGATGAGAGTAAAGTTCATGGCTCCTTCCAACTCCCCCATCTTTTTCTCCATTATAAAAATTCTTTTGTGCCTCTTTTATGTCAGATAATTTACCCAACTCTACCTCTCCTTTTCACCTTCTCCCAGGGCAATCCACTTTCTCGTCTCACATTTGCTTTTTGATAATCATGCCGTCATAATCAACTCACACTCATACACTCTGTGCCATGTATATTCTTTCTAATTGCCCTAATAATGAGAAAGTTTTTAGGAGTTACAAATATAATTTTCCCATGTAGGAATGTAAACAATTTAACCTTATTGAATCTCTTATGATTTTTCTTTTTACCTTTCTATGTTTCTCTCGAGTCTTATATTTGAAAGTCAAATTTTCTATTCAGTTCTGGTCTTTTCATTAGGAATACTTGAAAATCCTCTTTCTCATTGAATGTTCACTTTCCCCCTGATTTGCTCAGTTTTGCTGGGTAAGTGATTCTTCCTTGTAAACCAGCTCTTTTGTCTTCTGGAATATCATATTCTAAGCCTGGTAGCATTTTTTAAAAATTTTTTTATAAAATAAAATAGGGATTCAAATATCAATTAATAGCAACTTAAATTTCTTCATACAGGAGGTACATAATGTAAGAATTATTTCTCCAGCATACCAGGAGATTAAAGTTCACATTTACAATCTAGTAAATATAAAAGTCAGATTTAAACCCTTCTGACTCCCAATATAATGCATTTTCTATTTTCCTGTCTTTACTGTGTTGCACACCCTCTATGACTTAATTGAATTCCACCACCTTTCTTTTAATATTGTTACTAGGAAAGCAATCAGTAGCAGGGCAAGGTTAAGTATTGGTTCGATTATCATCACTTGCTCAGGAATTTGGTGGAGCCCAGAGAGCTGGGCTTCTTTGGCAGTATATAAAGATATTAACCAAGGACTTAAGGACAAGGAAGGATTGATAACAAGTCCCTTTAAAAAAAAACAAGCCTGTCTTACTTGGATTTTCAGGCTATTTGGTTCTAGGAATTAGCATGAGCATTAGTGAATTATCTATATTTCTCAAAGAGGAATTTCCCTGGTGTGTGTGTGTGTGTGTGTGTGTGTGTGTGTGTGTGTGTGTGTGTGTGTGTGTCTTTATGTCTCTTCTCTAGGGTGCTAATTGCTAGAAAAATAGCAAGGAAAGAAAATGTCTCTCTCTGTCCTGTTTCTCTCTTGAGTGAATGGCATCTTGTGACAGCACTTACTATTTTCTCTGTGGGGCAAAGGGTCAGTGTTCTGATGAGGCAGGAGTTTGTCATGAAAAGACCTGTCAGAGGCTTTAGCTGGATTTTTGAGACTGGTACTTATTATAAGATTTTTTTCTATCACTCTAAAGAGATATTTTGAGAGTCAAAACATGCCTTATTAGATGTCAATCTCCCTTTTTTCTCAGTGATTTGTATGAAATTCATTTTTTTTTCTCTTGAGGAGTGGAAATGATTTGACTAAAAATAGTGACTAGATGGACAGAAGGAGGAAATGATTACAGAGCTCTTTCCAGAAAAATTGGAAACAAGAGATGTCAGTGATTTTGAAAACAATAAATATACAAGGAACATTAACCATAACACATATCCCTCAAAGGAGGTATGAATTAACCCCATCCCAAAGTAGATACAGATAAAACTTTTCAATAGCTTTGTGGATGAACCAGCCCCAGTATACTTTCCCAGATTTGAGTTAAATTGACCAAATCTGAAAAAAAAAATAAAATTTAGGCAATTTGCATCTCTAAGTGGGAAGGGAAAATTCTAGGTTCCAAAAATGCCCATTGGGATAGAGGGACTCAAAATATGGTGCAAAATGAAATGCCTGAATGTTGTGGGATGGAATGAACCTAACTATCCTCTTCTCATTAGGAAAGACACATTGTTTTCACCTGGGGGAAAGGAGAAAAAGAAGCAACTCCTTACTCTTCTCCTTTTTCTTTCCTCTTGGCCTAAGTTCTATTTCAGAAAAGGAAGGACAAATAATCAGAAGTCAGGTTATATGCTACTTCACCCCATTTTCCTGAGTCTAGGACAAAAGAACATTGAGGAATTCAGAGAAGGTTGCACACTATATAGAGAATTATCAAGCAACGTATGCTCTAACTGCTCTCTGGATCCCACTCCCTTTCAGGTCTACGCAGGGGACAATCTGTGTGAACAGATGAGCCACTCAGAGAAATGTCTCACCTATAGAAGTGGAGAACTTTTCTTTGCTGTTTGTACTCTCCCTAAAAACAACTGGAAATATTTTTACCAAAGACAAGCACTGAAACTAGGCACTCAGGATAAATAGCCTGAAGAGTAGCCCTTATTAGATAAGAAGAAAAACCTATCCTGTAGAGAGAGACAGTGATCTTGGGACAAAAGGGGAAGCTAGGTAGTAGAGTAGATAGATGACTGGGCTCAACCTCTTGAAGACTAGAGTTCAAAACCTGGGTAAATCCCTGACTCTAAGTCCCTAAGCCTTTTTTCCTTTTAGCAATTTTGCCCTGTTCAGCTTCTCATACTTTGCCCAATACCACTACCCAGGGGAACTCAATAAGAGGATCAGGAATCATAGAGAGGGCGAGAAATTCCTAAATTCAGATCACATGGGTAAAGGACACTTTTGGGCACCTCAATTCAAAACCGATCTTTCCAAAAGAGTTTGTAATGAAATGGTAAATAGAAGAACACCATGAAGAGACGTTAATTACTCTGTATTTGGATTCAGATGATCTGGGCTGGAATCTTGGTTTGACTGTTTACTAACTGTGACTTTAGTCAAGTCATTTACCTTCTTGAGACCTCAGTTTCTTTAAAGATGCATTATAATACTCATTGTTTCAGGAGACCAATACTCTAGGCCAAGGCTGGACCTCACACTGTTCCCTCTTCACACCTATAGTTGCAAATACAGCTTAAGTCTGACAAGTATTGACCTTTGCCCAATGAGAAAATCAAGCTGTTTCTCCAGATAACGGTTATGCCAGTCAAACAAGCCACTGCTCCAGGTGGCTTACTTTCTTCACCTCATGTCCCTAAACTCCATGCTCTGTCCCACATCCTTCTTTGAGAAGAATACAATAGCTGCCCACCTATCCTTTGATTTTTTTCCCAAGAAAAAATTTCTCCTCCCTTGAGCAAAGCACTTATGACTGGCCTGATTTCCAGCTCTAATTATCATACCCTCCTCAGTATAACATGCATTTATTAAAACTTTGTTGCTCAAATTATCTCATTTTAAGCCTATGAGAAATATAATAGCCCCTAATGTACATGTAATTCCCTCTTTTGTGGTTTTAGATAGTTTATTTTATATGAAAAATTATGAGTTCAATCACAATTTTTATGAGGCCCTAGTTAAGTTAATTTCTAACACTTAGGCAGACATTGAGTTCTATGCCTTGATTTACATTTATATCTATCTCTAATAATCCCTAGGCCCCTTTGTGGTTGAGGCAAAATTCAGGTTACTAAAAATATTTCTGCAACAGAACAACAAATTATATTATAGTAGGTATCTGTGGATGGAGAGACAACATGAAGGAAAGATGGGTAAAAGAAATAATTTTCTCTGGCCTTTACTAGGTCTTTGACTTGATAGGTACACTAGTGACATCAGCCAACATCTTCTGGGATGCCTTAAGACAACTAATGCTTTTCAATTTGTTCCCTCTCTAATAAAGTTCAAATGTACCTTTTCTTTCTCCATTCATTTGTTGCCCCTGAGTCACTAGTTAATTTTGATTGACCTTGGTATAACTCCACTTTTTCCTTTTCAATTTCTGACCCTCAGAGTTTGGATGTGGTTCTGAGACTGATTTGGCTAATTTGTAAAGATGTGCAGGCCATGTATGCATTCAGTTCTGGTAGATTGATTCAATCAAGAAGTGTTCTTCAAAAAAAATTAACTAAGTTAATTAATTTCAAGAGGACTAGGATCATCAATAGAGACTTACCATTACCCATCAATTCTGCTTCATGTCTAGATGCTAACCCTTTGTGATGCTAACCTCATGTGATCTTTACCTCTTTTTGTCTCTTTCAGATTGACAAGATTTTCCTCAATGCTAAGGCCAAATTTCACAGCCGTAAGTGAGTTCACCTTTGAGGGGTTCTCTAGCTTCAGGTGGCAGCACCGGCTCATTCTCTTTGTGGTCTTTCTTGGTCTGTACTTTATGACATTGACTGGCAATGGCATCATTGTGACCATCATCCGCCTTGATCGTCATCTTCACATACCTATGTATTTCTTCCTGAGTGCATTGTCCATCTCTGAGACATGCTATACGTTAGCCATCATTCCTCGTATGCTAGCTGGCCTTCTAAGTCCATATCAGCCCATTGCCATCCCAGAATGTGCTACACAGCTCTTCTTCTATCTCACCTTTGGCATCAATAATTGTTTTTTGCTCACAGGCATGGGTTATGATCGTTATGTGGCTATCTGCAATCCTTTACGGTATTCAGTCATCATGGGGAAGAGTGCTTGTGCTCAGCTGGCATGTGGATCATGGATAATTGGCCTTGGAATGGCCATTATTCAAGTCACCTCTGTGTTTGGCCTCCCTTTCTGTGATGCCAGTGTCATCTCCCACTTTTTCTGTGATGTTCGGCCTCTCCTAAAGCTTGCCTGTGTTGACACCACTGTCAATGAGATTATTAATTTTGTTGTCAGTGTGTGTGTCCTTGTATTGCCCATGGGCTTAGTTTTTATCTCCTATGTCCTCATTATCTCCACTATCCTCAAGATTGCCTCAGCTGAAGGCAGGAAGAAGGCCTTTGCCACATGTGCCTCCCACCTTACTGTAGTCATCATTCACTATGGCTGTGCTTCTATTATTTACCTCAAACCAAAATCCCATAGCTCTCTTGAGCAAGACAGACTTATTTCAGTGACCTATACTGTTATTACTCCCTTGCTGAACCCTGTTATATACAGTCTAAGGAACAAGGAAGTCAAGGATGCTTTGCAAAGAGCTCTGGGAAAGAAACCCCTGTCCTCTTAAGTGACCTGAGCCAGAAAAGACTATTCAGTCTGGGTCCCATCCTTCCAACATCCAACAAATAAGCATATTTCTTCTTATTCACTACTCATGGATTGCAAAGTAGATAGTTGTGACCAGCTAACATGAGGATACCCTGTTAATGTTCTCTTCCAGCACAGAATATTATGCTCTTAGATGATTGAGGAACTGCTGGATATGAGATCTCTCAAGTCAGGAGTAACGATTTTCCCTATCACTTGCCACAAACTCAAATCTGGAGGAGACATGAAGTTGATAGAAGAGGCTTTCAGAGTGTTCCTGAAAATAGATTGCTTGGGGTGATATTTCAACCCTGATAGTAAAATGTAAGGATTAAAGGGAGAGGCTGAACAAAGAAAAGTTATAGAATTCAATTACCATAAAGAAAAAGGGCAGGTGGGCAGTAAAGGGAGAGATTTGTACGGCAAAACAAAACTGAAACAATTAAGAACTAAGTAAATTTTGGTGGCACAACTCCTAAGCTAGATGAAACTGTGCTCTATAACTATACTAGCTACTTGTAAAGTGACAAATAGTATATAACTTGAAAAATTATATCTATATAAAATATATATAATATGTATATAGTTATATGCATACATACACAGGAAAACATACATGTGTATATTTCTGTATGTGCAGATATCTGTAGTGAGAGAAATGCACTACACACACACATATACACACAATTATAATACTGTACTCCATACACTGGAGTAATCTGGGCATTCAGAGATAAGCAAGTGAGACGGTCCCTATCCTCTCACATAGGTCACATCTAATGATATGGGGGAAGAAAACATATGAATGAAAACTAGACAAGGGAGAGGTGTTTGTGGCAGAATCACATGGAGACCTGGTTCTAAATGCTATATGGTGAAAATTCACCTATCAGAGCCTAGCAGCCCCAGTGGGTATTCCCAGATAATGCTCTTGTGAAGATGGTTATATTGGGCACTGAACTCAAAGCAATTGAGTGTGATGTTGTATATGAAACTTTATGAATGAAGACTGCTGAAGTCACTTTGTGAGCTGGATTATGTTTCCAATGGTATAGCTGAAAAAATGAAGTTCACCCCATGTTTCTTTAAACACTTAAGTAGTGACGGTAGAAACGAGCATTATTCACTAAAGAGAGGCTCTCATTTAGCCTTCTCCATTGCATCAGAGACATTCTGCACCAAAATGATTAGGCAAATTCTCATGATGCCCGGCAAAGTGTTCATGTTTCTTGGATTTCAGGTAATTCCCACTCCATTACTTTCTGAAAAGAAAAAAGCTTAGGTCCTCCATGAGTGCCCAAGGGGAAAAATCCACTGTACTCCAGAGACCCTTCTCTTTTTCTTTAGATGATAATATCTATGAAATGCTCGAGGGATGTGCACAGGAGAGAAGGGGATTTGGATCAAAGTAGGGCATTATTTAGATCTCAGTATGTCAGCCAATAAGCATTTACTAAGTAATTACTATGTGTCAAACTTTGACTAGAGGCTAGAGATACAAAGAAAGGCAAAAACAGTCCTTGTGCAGAAGGAGCCCACGTTTTAATGTGGGAAGATAACATGTAAATAGCCTAGTTTATATAGGATATATACAGAACAGAAGGAAGATAATCTCAGGGGGAAAGCAAATTATATGGACGAGAAATTGCCTCCTGTAAAAGGTGAGATTTTTACTCCTCATGTTATGCAGTTTTCAAATAAATTGGACAAGCTACTTGATATCATAGTTACTGGGAAGGAAGCCCATCAGCTTTGAGTAGAAATATAATTTATGCCTTTCATTCATTGCCCTTAATCCATGGAATCAGGAACAGGTCATGGTCAATCAGTTAACACTGACTAATGTCAAAATGACTGGGTTGAAACTACAGGGCTGGAAACCCATACTATGCCCTATGTTTACCAAGCCAAGGAGTTTTGCTTGAATTTAGCTCCAGAGAAGCCTGACTTCTTAGTAGGGAGAGTGGGCTTCTCATTCTCCTAAATTATTTGCTTATTAAAACTCCCCATCTAGGCTAGTCCAGGAACAATTCTACTTCTATCTCTAGCCTTGGCTATCCCACAAAGAGGTTTATAAAAGGGGTACTCAGTATATAACATAGATCAGGTAGTGAAAAAATCAATTATTTCCACACAGAAGGCAATGGTGAGAATGAAAGAATCCTTGTGTACATGGACAACAAAGTTAAAGAGGTTTCAGTGTTGCAAGCTGTTACTATTAGCAGTCAATTTTTTTTACAGTAAATTACAAAGCTATTCAAGTCTAGTTGGAATAAGAAATAATTTTGAAAGACTGATAAATAGCCATTTCACCTCAATTGGCACTGTACAATTGGTCAAGAAAACTTGATTATTCCAATGGTTTCTCTCAGGTGCCAACTTTTCCTTTGGTTCTAGTTTGTTACTGTTGCTACTTAGGCAGACTCTCTTTGCTGATGCTCAGGTGCCCGAGAAGGGAAAGACGTTAACTTCTTTCTTTGCAATTTCTCCGTTCTTTTTGACGTTCACAAGCTCACTGTTTAAAACAAAGGAAGAAATAAGAGAGGCCACAGGACCCAATTCAAGTTTGGTTAGTTGAATATATTTTCTGCATAAGGAGTGGCCGTCCATGCTAACATATTGCTGGGGTAGAAAATGACAATATTCAATTGGACCAGAAACTGGAAGCCCCTCCTTCTTTTACCAGGTAGGGTTTCCTGTATTATTAGCTCAGCAATTAGGGGATGCTCAGCCATGAGTTATGAACATGACCAGATGCTGACCCCTACCCCCACCCCCCTAGAGAATCTTCTTTGTGGAGAGTCATTGCATATACATGAGCATATTTGGTCTTAAAGATAACCATGTGCCATAGGACAACTATCATCTCCCTTTTAAAGATAAAACCATTAACATTCAGAGGGTAAAATGATTTGACCTTGTAGTTATATGGAAATAAAGACCTTTCTTCCACACATTAGTGCTATAATTCAGACACTGGGTCTGTTGGCTTCTTCCCAAGTGTTCTCAGTTCTTGTGTAGAGAAAGGAAGGATTAAGACTGTGTCGATTAGATACATCTGTCAGGACTATCTCCCCATTGCTTTCCAAATGTTGACATTATTTCATGAGAGAGCACCAGAAATCAAACCTACTTAAAGTGTCAGGGCTCCAAGGACCCCTGGAGTATGCCAGACTCTAACAGCCCTAGCACTCATTCATTCCAAACTCCCACAAATCCTTGTAGAGGCCTCTTATACTAGAGACTCCTGGACATACCTTACTTCAGTTTTTATACACTAAGAGAATTGTATGAACCAAATTAATTCAATCTTGTAAAACTGATTCCATTTTGAGACTTAAGTTTCATTTTCCTGTAAATTTTGCCTACTTCCTAATCATAGGAATTGAGTGACATCCTATTTCATATCTTGGAAAGTCTACCTGCTCACTCTACCCTCTCCTAACTCCTGAAACTTGCTCATTCCCTCTCCAACTCAAAAAGTCTCTAAACGTTGTTCCAATTAGAAATCAGCTTACCTAGTATTGTATCATGGTTTATACCCCATTGTTTGCTTTTAATGCATAAAAATCTGTCTCCCCCTGTACTTCAGATTGAGTGCCAAGTTGAGAAGGCCTCAACTTGATTTATTATGCAACTGGCATGCATTGCTTAATAAATCAATATGCTTGAAAGCTTAAACTTTTGCTTCCTCAGTTAGTTCAGATTTTACTCATCATCTTTTGGCAAAGCCAGTCAGGTCAAGTCAAGACTCTGAATCCTAGGATGAAAGTCTTTCAGAAAAACTTCCTTGCTCCATGAGACTTCTTCATTGAGGACTGCTCTTGGAAGTAGGGCTCCCCTCTTGATTTCAATTCTTCTGGGCTAAGGTAAGCCCCAAAATTGCTGATGCTGATGGGGCAGTAAGCCCCTACATCATTGGAATAGGTGTTTCCTGGGAAGTCCCTTTAAGGGAATAGATATATTTCCACCTAAATTGGGGAAGAGCACACTATGTGTCACAAATAACAACACCAGTGATTGGCGTTGTTGGCAGTGAAAAATAACCATAATTGGTGAGTGACTGGCAACTTGGTAGTAGGAACCATAAAATTAAATGAAATTTTGTTTAAAACTGCAAGTAGTTCAGCTGATAACTTATTTTGGTCTACATTTGGTACTTTTGATTATTAATTAAATTAAGATTTCTCTATAATATATAAAAATGCAAATGTGGTCCAAATTTGGCCTGAAAAAGGAACTTTCAGTTACTTAAAGTTTTAGAAAATTGTGTACACTAAGCTTTTCTATCTTACTACATTCTCTGAGTTTTGTGTCTTTGCAAAATTCTTAGGAAAAAAATCCTTGTCTTGTATTATGTTTAGTGTTGTATGTTGAATCTGCTACCTTGGAAGATTTCTAAGTGGAAAATGCAGCCAGCCAGAAAAATTGCTATAAAAAACTGCAACCAAAGAATTTGGCATGCTGGGAAAAATTCATGAAGTTTCATAGTTGAAGCAGTTGTCTCAGTTTTCTGTAGTCTGATGCTAAAAACTCTGTTCCCAGTAAGTAGGACTAACTTACACTTTAGGTTTCAATGCAGAATAAGTTAAAAAGAAAAAAAAAACCCTGTAAAATACTTTTTCTCTGTTATTTCAGCCTTAGATAGGTTAGGGTTACAGAGATAAAGTCAAATAATCAAAGAAAGAAAAATTTTTCCTGGTTTGTAGAAATTTGTGGTACTATAAATGAATTAGAGACTGAATTTGTAACTGCTAAAACATTGGAATACATGTTGGAGGTGTGGAAGTTAATGAGATTAGGGATTAATCATTAAAAAATTCGGAGATTAATTCTTTTAAGATTGCAGGGGAGAACTCCTGGGATTTTGGGTAATTTCAGGAACCCATTCCTTTGTCCTTGGTAGAAATTTAATAAATGTGGCATATCTTGGTGAGTTTTGGGGTACTATTCTGTAGAATTTGTTTTAAGGATAAATAAGACTTTGAGACTGAAAGGGACTTATCACTCTTTGTTTGGTGATTGATAGAGTTGTTGTTTCCATGCAAGGAAGGAAAATGGTTTTCCTGATTAGAAAAAAAAAATTCTGGTTCTTAAGAGCTGTCTCTTGTTAACCCTTTCTTAATCAAGAAAAGAGAAAAGCTTGTTTAAATTAGGGAGTAATTTAAAATGAATAAAATTCAATTAAGGACTGGAAAGAGTGATCAAAGAGGAATCCATTAGGAAGGACCACCTATCCCAACACCACCATCACTAGAACCTTTTCTGGATAAAGGGGATAGATATTCACAACAACAAGAGGGAGGGAGGTGACCAGGAAGTAGGAATGCCTTTTGGGAAGGATTAAGTAGAATTTTAGAAGTCTTATATAATAGAATTAAATGTTTAGGTAAATTAGAAGCAAAGTCATCAAACAAAATTAGAAAAAAATGCATTTGTAAGCTCTCAGGAAACCAGTATTACAAATAGTCAAAGTAGTATAAAATTTTGTGCTAAATTGAAAAGGAGAAATTCTATGAAAAAAAGATTAGTTTAGAGAGTGTTGTATACGATTAGGAAGTATGTACTCTGCCCCTGAAACATGATTCTAGGGGCATATTCTCCAGTCCTTGGAATCTCATGGACTCCAAAGCAAGGGGATAGGAATTTGAGACTGCCACTTGAAATTTCTCCCTATCTTTCATCCAGGGTTAAAATTGAAAAGACTCAGGGAAAGAGAGAATGGGGCTAGATTATGAACATGAAAGAAATTGATTTGGCTTTTTGGGAAATAAAGCAAAAGTTATAGGGAGCTGGAAGTGCTACTGAGAATCTTTGAAAATGAGCTAATATTTATTTTGAAGTGCTGCCAACTAATGGCCCTTGGGCAATTTTTTTTTTTTTTATTTTGAAGATTTGACCATCAGTGATTAAAAATCCAGGTTTAGTTTGGACAAAATTTTGTTTAGAAACTAAAATGAATAATTGCGGTCAATCAGAACTTAACTGCATTTATTATATGACATTAAGAAACTCTGATCTTAAGCAAGTAACTTTAACTCTTTTCTTGTTTTTATTTGTATAGGGGATAAAATTAGCACCCAACTCCCAGGGTTGTTGGGAAGACTAAATAATATAGTAATTGTGAAGTGCTTGACACAGTTCTTGGTATATGGTAAGCACTATATAATTGTTGACTATTATTATTATTTCTTTAATTGAATTTAATTGCTACATATTGGATAACTCTTTACCGGGCTTTACATTAATTAGTATAAAATGTCAAAGGTGATAAAATGAATGATTTTCTCTGTAAACAATTCAGAAATGCATTCAGCTGAATTGATGTAATCTGGTTGGTAATAAGTTTTGTTTAATGTTTCAAATACATGATACTGTATACGTGATTATTGTGTTTTTAAAATTTTTTCTTACAATGCTGCCAGACAAATAGCTTCTTTTTTTAATCTGGATGCTGTTAGATGGCAAATTGAACTGTTAAAAAATGTGATTAAATAGATACTTGAAAACTATTGAATATTTAGTGTGACATATTTTGTTCCAAAATAAATAATTAAAACAATGATAATAATAATGATTTGCTCTTTGAGGAGGGAAAGTTGCACACACCCTGTAAGACATCCTTATCTGTGAGATCTCCAGAAACATTGCATTCAGTCTGCATCATAGCATCTTATCAGCCCTGCTCACCACATGTTGTAAAATTTTAAAGTACTGAAGTTTGAGAAGCTAGAATTGAGAAAATAGGATTCCCTCTTCTATTCCTTGTCAAAAGATGGAACTTGCAAATTTACTATAATAAAAAGGGAGTTTTCATCTAAAATTATTTGTCTATCACTTGTTAAAATTATGAAAATATATAAGGTAGTTTGAAGATATAATTTCAATACATGATTATGAGTCAACTATCACATATTCACTGTATGTATAATTTGAAGATCTCTAGAATGTGGGTATTTTTAACTTGTGAGTAAAGGATAAATGAAATGTAACTGTTAGGCAGACACGAGGAAACTAATAATATTCAAGTCCTAGTGAAATTTTGCTATTTGTGGAAAAATTTCTTAGGACTGTAACTTAATATTGGTTTGGGTTTTGATTACATGAATAGTTGCCTAAATGGTCATGAAGTCAATTGTCTGCCATTCAAGGAGCAAATGACATGTACTGCAGTCTTTCTACAAGTAGATGTTTGTGTCTTGGAAAGGCTGAATGGATAACCTTGATTTGGCCTAAGATAGGAGCCCCTTCACTCTGGTTCTCCATGGTATTATTTCCTTCTGAATAGGAAATTTTCTTACTTGGTTAATTTACCCTGTGAATAACGTGCAGCTTTGTTGCATGATTATCTATTAAATATGACTCATTCCTTAAATCAAACAGAGTATTTTTAAGGGAATATTTCCCCTGTTACAGTATGTGTCAGGTCAGTCTTTGCCCTTGAGGGAACAGTCTTGACATTGTTATTATTAGATCCCTCTTTTTCTTTTTGTAGCAAATTTCTATAAACAGTTATGAATTGTAGAAATTTTGTTGTTAAAATATGAAGTTATTAATTTATAGATTAACACTGGAAAAATAGTTATTTGTGACCAAATTATAATATAGGGATGATGTGCTTCAAAGCAGTGAATTAGACAAAGTAATGACAAAGATGTAATGTAAACATTTTATAATTAAATGGAATATTGAACTTTGAGATAGTAATAGGATTAAACTGTTTCCTCTAAGAATTTGGATATATACACATTTGTTTCCCAAATTTATTAATTTATTTCTTTTCAGTTTTCAACAATCACTTCCATAAATTCCAAATTTTCTTGCCCTCTCTCCCTCCTCCCTCCCCAAGATGACATGAAATTTTATATGGGCTCTACACATACATTCCTATTAAACACATTTTCACATTAGTCATGTTGCATGGAAGAATAAAAACACATGGTAGAAACCACAAGAAAAACAAAACAAAACAAAATAAGGGAGAAAATAGTCTCTTCATTCTGTTTTCTAACTCCATAGTTCTTTCTCTGGATGTGGATGGCTTTTTGCATTATGAGTCCTTTGGAAATGTTTTAGGTCCTTGCATTGCTATTAAGGGCTGTCTATCAAAAACAGTCCTTGCACGCTGTGGCTGTTACTGTGAATAATGTTCTCCTGGCTCTGCTGTCATCACTCAGCATCAGTTCATATAAGTCTTTCCAGATTTTTCTGAAGTTTGCCTGTTCATTATTTCTTATAGCACAATAGTATTACATTACATTCATATACCACAACTTGTCCAACCATTCCCCAATTGATGGGCATCCCCTCAGTTTCCAATCTTGGCCAATACAAAAAGAGCTACTATAAGTATTTTTATACATGTGGGTCTTTCCCCATTTTTATGATCTCTTTAGGATACAACCCTAGAAGCGGTATTGCTGGGTCAAAGGGTATGCACATTTTTGTAGTCCTTTGGGCATTGTTCCAAATTGCTTTCCAGGGCAGTTGGATCACAGCTCCATCAACAGTGTATTAGTGTTCCAGCTCTCTCACATGTCCTCCAACATTTATCATTCTTCTGTTTTGTCATGTTAGCCAATCTGATAGGTCTGATGTGTTACCTCAAAGTTATCTTAATTTGCATTTCTCTGATCAATAGTGATTTAGAACTATGAAAACTGGAAAATATTGTATTGGAAACTGGGCATAGACTAGTGCCTGACACTGTATACCAAAATAAAATCCAAATGGGTACATGATCTAGGTATGAAGACTGATATTATAAACAAATTAGAGGAGAAAGGAATAGTTTGTCAGATTTATGGAGAATGGAGCAATTTGTGACCAAACAAGAGATAGAGGACATTATAAAATGCAAAATGGATAACTTTGATTACATAAAATTGAAAAGATTTTATACAAATAAAGCCAATGCAACCAAGATTAGGAGGGAAGCAGGAAACTGGGAAAGAATTTTTACAACTAGTGTTTGTGATAAAGGCTTCATTTCTGAGTCAAATTTAAAAGAATACAAGTCATTTCCCAATTGATAAATGGTCAAAGGATATGAATAGGCCGTTTTCAGAGGAAGAAATTAAAACTATTTACAGTCATATGAAAAAATGTTCTAAATCACTATTGATTAGAGACAGACAAATCAAAACAACTCTGAGGTACCACATCACACCTATCAGATTGGTTAACATGATAAAACAGGAAAATGATAAATGTATGATATATAAATCTTTACACAATTGACCTCCAAAGGTTTCTAGTGAGAAATTGTGGCTTTGAGTATATTAAGTTGTCAATATTAGGTTAAGGATTTTGTATATAAAATTGTCTTAATAATTGTAAAAAAAAGTGAAATTATTTTCTTATTTTGAAGCATCTGTTTTAAAAGACAGAGGGATTCATTTTACACTTCAGAACCTTATGATTTCTTTTGAAAGATTCTTCCTCCAATTTGTTGTCCATATCAGGTACAGGTGGTGGTAAGTCAATATATACAAATTGTAATTCTTTGAAATTTCAGGTTTAGAAAACCAAATTTAAGACATCACACTAAATTGTATTAAGTCTTGTTCCTGGCACATTTTAGTAGAATTACCTAGGAATTTCTGCAAGTGACTTAGAACCACAGAAGCAGAGCACCCTTCAGAACTGTCCTAAGAATGAAGTTTTTTCTAGAATGTCCAAGAGAAGATATTTCCAAGGCCTGGAACATAAGGTGCTAATTAAATCAATATTGGGAGTGAATTACTAGGATAGAGGAGATTTGATATTTAATAGTGATGATAATCATTATATTGCTTTGACCTTTTGTTTCATGGGTTGTATGTTCTCTTAGTTTTCTTGGTTACATTGGTAAATCTCCTCTTTCAAAATTATAATAAATAATTTAATTATTTTCTAACTCTAAAAAAAATCTTTAATAATTTGGCATGGCATTGAATAAGTAAGTTAATATATATAGTCTTACCATTTTCATTATATTGACTTAGTCCATCTATGAAACATAATATTTCTCCTATTATTTAGATCTGTATTCTCATAAAGTATTTTGTGGTTGTATTCATATAGTTATTATTCATATCTTGGTGAATAGATATTCCAGTACTTTTTATGTTGTATAGTATTTGAAATAGAATTCCTCTTTTTGCTAGGATTTGTTGGCAATATATAGATATTCTTATGGTTCATATAGATTTATTTAATATCTAGTAATTTTGCTATGAAACATTTTGTTGATTTTATTTGACTTTGTAAAGTTTTTAAAGTAAACTATAATACCTACAAAAAGATAATTTTGCTACTTCTTTGCTTATGCTTATTCCCTTAATTTCTTGGTCTTGACTCATTGCCGTCACTAGTATTTCTAATGCTATTTCAAATAATAGTGGTGATGATCCTTGCTTTGCTTAATTTGTTGGAAAGAACTCTATCGTTATCATTATAAATTTATAACAAATCATAAACTCTTGTTACTAATATGGTATGTTATATTGCTAATTTTTTTCTAATATTGAATTAAATCTGTATTTCTGCTATGAATCTGGCTTATTTTTCATGTACGATCTCTGTGATAGTTTGCTCTAGTTACTTTTCTATTATTTTATTTAGAATTCTTGCATCAGTCATTATTAATGATTTGTCTGTCATTTTGTTTCCCTGTTTTTACTCTTACTCATTTAGACATCAAGATCATACGGGCACCACAAAAGAAATTTTTAGGACTTGTCTTTTCCTTCTTTTTTTTTCCCAAAGATTTTATGTAATGAGATTGAGATACTTTAAATAGTTAACAGAATTTCTTTGTCAACACATTTGGTCCCCGGTTATTTTTTCTTGTTGGAGCACATGTATATTGTTTAATTTCTTTTTTCTTGCATTAGATTGTTTAAATTTGGTATTTATTTTTCTGTTAGTCTGAACATTTTATATTCTTGTAAATTTTCATCCATTTCATTTAGGTTGTCAATTTTATTTGCATATAATTGGGCAAAATATATTAGGATAATTCCTTTGTTTCTTCTTCATTTGATTTTTTGTGACTGGTAATTTGGATATTTCCTTTTAAAAAAACCCAATTAGTTAATGGCATTTAGTTGAGTCTTATAAATTTTTTTCTTTTCTAGTTTCTTTTCAGTTTCATGACCAATTAATTGATCTGTTATTTTGTTTTAGCTGATGAAAGTTTTGAAAGACAAAAATTTACTAAGGACTGCTTGCTTGCCTCCTAAAGCTTTTAGTATTTTATCTTTTCCTTTTATTTGATGAAATATCACACATAAATTAGAAGTTCTTACCCATTTTTCTTCTTTAAAACTCTTCTTCACTATCCATCCTTCAAAGTTTGATTTTGTGTGACTAATCCCTCCCAGAAAATACCTTTATTTTTAATAATTAATTAATAATATTATTAATTATTAATTTCCCTTCTAAGTCTTTCCTCCAGAGCTCTTATTTATTTTTCAATTCTTTTCTTTACTAGGCTTATGGCACTTATAAACTCATTTAAATTCTTGCAAATAATTGGTTTATTTCTTCAAAAAAGTTATAGTTGACTTTGTGGCCAAACTCCATTTTTCTGTGAGGTTTTCTTTGTGTATGTTTTGATGTTAGTATCTTCTTTTAGGTTTGTGCCTTGACAGTCCTGACTCTATTTGGCCCTCTAGTGCAAATATTTTTGTTTGATTCTGATTTTTCCAGCCTTTTTTCTGAACTGAGACTTTTTATTAAGACCAGACTCTGTGTACCTGTATAGAGAGTATTAGAAATGTTATGGTCCTGATACGTATTATCGTACTCTCCGAATATTCGGTATTCTATTCTTCAAATATTTCAAGGGTAATTGAAGTCAAGGAGCAGAAGATTTTCTACAAGTCCTAAATGATCCTATCTAGGACATGGTTTAATAATTATCCTCCTGGTCTGTACCCCAGTTTGGGTCTTGGCCAAGGAGGGGAAACCTGTGGCATTGAGGTCACATGTGGCCTTCTAGGTCCTTGGGCACAGCTTTTTGACTGAGTTGAAGTTTTACAGAACAATTTCAGGGGATTTGGGAAGTATTCTGTGAAGTCTGAATTCAGTCAAAAGTTCACACTTTAGGGCCTAGAGAGCCACATGTGGCCTTGAGGCTGCAGGTTCCCCACTCCTGTCCTTGGCAATATAATTACATGAAAGTTCTAGTTCCAGTATACAGTTGCTGGATCCAGCCACTGTTATCCCACTGGAGGTTCTTCAGGTTCAGAGCCACAAAGTTTTAGGCCCACTGCCTAGTCTACTCTTTCTGCCTTAATCCCTCACCCACTGACCCAATTCTTGATCCTTCTTCAGGGTCTGAGTGATGTAGTTACAAGTCCTCCCCCCAATCAATTGTCTTGGGGATGTTTTGATGATCTTGGTCTGGAAAAATAACCCAATGTGACTTCTCCTTGGATCTTCCAATCACGATATAGGCTATGGCTTTGCTTTAATCCTTGTTGGAATACTTGGGAGATAGATTTATGTTGTCGTGCATTCTTTTACTCCACCATGTTCCATGCTCTCCTTAGGGAAGGTAGGTGGTGCAGTAGGTAGAGTAAATGGGCTTGTAACCAATAAGAACTGAGTTCAAATCCTAACTCATGTACTTACTCACTGTGTAACCCTAGCACTTAACCTCAGTTTCCTCATCTTAAAAATGGAAATAGTAACAGCAATTCCCTCAGAAGATCTCTACCAATTCCTTTTTATTTCAGCCTAAGAAATAGTATGGTATATGGTAGTGTACAGCTGTAGTCATGGAGTTCGGAGCTTTGGTTAAAGTCCAAAATAAGATGTTTACCAGTTCTATGACACAGGACAAAACATTTCACATTTTTGCAGTTCACTTGCCTCATCTGAAAAAAAAAATTGATGATTCAATGATCCCTAAATTTCTTTTCACCTAAATTCAATAAAAAATTTATTGTTTGTTGTGTCTGCCAATCACTTTGCTAGGCACTTTCTTCTCTATGGTCTGGGCTCAAATACGGGCATAGCCACCTGCTAGTTATAAAAAGCTGAGTATGATGTTACTTTCCTTGGACCTCAGGATCCTAAACTATGAAGCATATGAATGATGTTTCCAATGCATGCGCCACAGGATTATTGTGATTAAGTACCTTCTAAAGTTTAAAATATAGTAAAATGTGTTAGTGTAGTAAAATGCAATAGTAAAGTGTGTTAGCACTGTGATATGTGCTTTACAAATATAATCTCATTTGATCCTCACAATCCTGGGAGGGAATGTCCCTTACTATCCCCATTTTTTTATAGTTAAGAAAAAGGAGACAATTAGAAGTCAAGCTTCTCAGGATCAAATAGCTAGTGACTGAGGACAGATATTGCCCTTGAGAGTAATATAGAAATTAGGAGGAGGGAGAGTTTTGAGGAAAGATTAATCAATTTGATTTTGGAAATTTTGAATTTAAGGTGTTGATAGGACATGGAGATTGTGACGTGCAAGAGGCAATTGGAGATGCAAGATTGGAAGTTAGCAGAGAAGTAAGGCCTTGATAAGTAGATCTGTGATCAGCAGCATGAAGAAGATAATTTAATCTATGTGAATTGATGAAATCACAGAGAATAGTTTAGAGAGAAGAGAAGAGAATCCAGGACAGAACCTTGGCGGCAAACGATGGCAAATGGGCATGATCTAGATGAAGATCCAGCAAAAGAGACGGCGAGGGATCACTCAGATAGTGAGGGGGAGATTCCAGAGGTTCCCAAACTTATTTGGCCTACAGCACCCTTTTAAAAAAAACAAAACAAAACATAGAACTTAGCATCCCCCTGAAAGCTACTTTCTTTAACCCTTTAATTACTTTTTTGAAATTTGTATCGTTTCATACACACACACACACACACATACGCATATATATTTAAATATTGCATCTTAAATTTATTAATTTATTGTAAATTTGTGAATTTTTACCTGCATTGAAATTTTGATGATGCAATACTATATAATATTGTATTGTAAACAAGTTGATACAAGTTGGACTTCCCAATGATGCCACATATTTGTCTGCCAACACTTGCTTGTCAGTAGACTTGACCACTAATTAGTTATAACTTGCATTTAGTTTGTTTATTTGAAAAATAATGTAATAACTATGACTTTAATGCTGTAAACACAACATGAAATGTATAAATGGTTTCAAAATGTTCCTCTCTTCTTATGCTTTCACCACCCCCTTAGTTTTACTCAATGCCCCACAATTGCACCTAAGGCTACTGCTGCCTCTCCTGGATGGTTCCAGCACCCCCAAAGGAGTGGTATTGGTTACTTTGGGAACCTATAACCCGGATACTCCTTTACATCTCTTTAAAATGTGACATTATAAATCATCTCCTTCTAGATACTCTCACTTCTCTAGGTTTTCATGACACTGCTCTCCTGTTTCTCTTTCCATCTATCCAAACACTCTTCGGTTCCCTTTGCTGATTCTTTATCCATGTCATGCCCACTAACTTTCGTTGTTACCCAAGGCTGTGTCTTAGGTCCCCTTCTCTTTTTCCTCTATATTCTCTGAACTAGTGATCTCATAAATCCCCATGTATTCATTTATCATCTCATTGCTGAAAATTTCCAGATCTATTTATCCAGCCCTTGTCTCTCTGCTGAGCCATAGTCACAAGTCTCCCCTGTCACATCTCGAATTGTATGTCCTATAGACGTCTTAAACTCAATGTATCCAAAACAGGATTTATCATCTTTACTCTCACAATCTTCTCTCTTCCAACTTCCCTAGTACTTTTATCCAATTTCCCTCGTACTTTCAAGGGCACTACTGTCTTTCCACATCCCTAGGCTCACAACCACAGTGTTTTTCTTTACTCCTTACTCTGAATCACACCACATAATTCAATTTATTGTTCAATGTTATTGTTTTTATCCTCAAATATATATAAAATATTTTCCCCCTCTTCCACACATATGGCCATAATCCTTCTTAGAGGCCCTCTTGACCTCTCACCTGAACTAGTGCAATAACTTTCTAAGTGGTCTTTATCTTTCAAGTCTTTCCGTCCTCGAATCCATCTTCCACTCAGTTGCTAAGATGATTTTTCTAAAACGTATGTTTCGCTATATTACCTTCTTACTCAGTGAGCTCAATTGGCTCATTTTTACTACCAGAATAAAATAGCAAAAACTCTGTTTGGTATTTGAAGCCCTTCACAACCTGGCCTCTTCATATCTATCTGATATTTTTATGTTTTACCCTCCTCCATTTACTCTACAATCTAGTGACACTAGTTTATTTGCAGTTCCCCAAACATTGTACACACCATTTCATCTCTTTGCCTCAGTACTGGGTTGTTCTCCATGCCTGTGACCCCGTGAAGAATTCTTCAAACCCTCACCTCTGCCTCCTACTTTTTCTGGCTTCTTTCAGGATTCAGCTAAAATCTTACCTTTAGCAGGAGTTTTTTCCCAGTCTCCATCAATTGCCAATACCTTCCCCTTTCAGATTATCCTTATCTATTTTGTATATAACTTGTATTTATCTAGGGACAGTGAGGTGGTGCATTGGGTAGAGTGTCAAGCCTAGAGTTAGGAAGACTTGCTTTTGTGAGTTCAAATCTGGTTTCTGACATTTACTAGTTGTGTGTCTATGGGCAAGTACTATAAAGGTAATCCTCTTCACACAGCCTATAATCCAACTAAGACTAAGTCCCTATATCTTTAGGTATTAGCTATGGGACAGAAGTGTTAAGTGACTTCCTCAGAGTTCCATCAATAGCAACTAATAGAGAAAGAATTTGAAATTAGATCTTCCTAATTCTAAGACAGTAACCATATCCACTATGTGAAACTACTTCAACATTGATGTTGATGTAATTAAGAGAAAGAATCATAAGGAACTCTGTTGGTCACCTTAGTGAGAAGGAGCATCATATTAGTTTCCTGAATGAGAATTTTGATTGGGAAGGAAAGAAGAGCACAAGAAAACAGCTGGACATTAGGGTTGTGGTTACTGTCACCTAGGGATGTGAAAGAAAAGACATATGAAGAAGAATCTCAGAAAGCCAAAATTAATATTTTACAATTTCACAATTTTCCTAAGGGCATAATCTATCTGACTTTGATGGACCATGAGCCTAGCCTAGAGTCATATTTCTTATTTTCTTATAAAATCACATAAGAATTTAAATTATTATGCTAATGGAAGCTTACATTTCTACTTTTAGTCCTGTGAACTAAATATTAGGCAATGCAAATATTTTTATTTAAATTTTACAGGTAGCCTGAAGCATAGAGAAGTTAAGTTCATAGTCATATAGTCAATAATGTTATAGTAAAGACTCTAATCCAGATCTTCTGAGTATAAGTACAGTTACTCAACCATGTTGCCACCTTTCAGGGAGGGCATAGAAGCACTTGTCCATGAAGAGCATTAGCCCGTGGTGTCATAGCTTAGGACAAGCATTTGAGAATAGAGGCTTGTTGGCACTTTCAGTTCCATATTGGCACTCAAATCAACTCTCTTCCACTTGGGTATGGGAATCCACATGTCCAAGATGCCCTCCTGCCAAATACAGACATGTTGCTTGGAACTGTGGAATTTGTCCTAGTGAAGGAAAATGCTCATTCAACTCTTATTGAAACTGAGGTTAAGCTAGGATGGAGTCAAATGGAGCCCAAATCTTATAGACTTACAAAATGTCAGAACTGGAAGGAAATTTAGACATCAATCCCTTCAATCTAGAAAGGAGAAGAAGTAACTCAGACTTGGTTTCAGAGCAGGGATTATATATTAGATCTGAAAAAAAAAAGGAAATTATTTCTGCTTGTAATACCAGTCGTGGCCTCCCTCAAGCACCCTTCTGGGGCAACAGGTCAATCTTTGGTCACATTACTCAGGACAAAGAGAGAAACAACTCCAAAACCTTCTAGGCACATCTTGGGCCCAAACTCAAAGTCATAACCTGGTGTATAAAACTGTCCCCAAAGTCCATCATTTGAATATAGGGAGTCATTATTTTGATCTCTTTCTCTTCCTGTCTGGGTTGCCTGATCCTCCTGCCCAAACTTCTGGACTTCAGGGCTAGAGAGAATTTGAGAAGTCAGAGAAGACAAACTTCAGGGCAAAAATCTATGGGATTGGAAGGCAAAGATGATTCAGAAAGCCATAGTTTAAATGTTTCCTGCCTTCTTTCTCCTTCTTCACCAAGCAAATCCCTTATTTTCCCATCCAAGAGTAGGCAGGGGAATACGGTGCAATTCTAAGCTTGCCTCTTGATCCTAAGCTGCCTTCTTTCCCCTAGCTGGTTTATATATGGCAAAGAATTTCCTGTAACATGCTCCCCATCTAAGAGGGTTAATTTTCTTATTCAAAAATGTACCTGCCTCCCCATCTACAGATTGAGAGAGAATAGATTTTATCAGTCTTGAACTTTGCCTGAGGAATCCTAGAAGACAATCAAGTTGCTCCCCCTGGATAATCTACTCCTTTGTAACAAACAGGCTGCTCCTGGATGGGACATATTTATATCTTCCCCTTTCACCAGCTTGTCACAGACTCATCCTTCACCCTAAGTACACCATCCTCGGAGTAGCCCTTCCTTGTTTCTGATAAAATAAAAGCTTGTCAATAACCCTTTGAATTTTCTACCCAGAGGAAAATATCCCCTTTAAGTCAAAACTCTTGTCACTAGGTCCTTGTTTCAGTTCTAATTCTTATACCTTCCCATTCCAACATGCATTAATTCCCTGACATTTTCTCTTTCATGGCTATGTCTTCCCTCTGTCTGAATCCTTCCCCTCTCTTTTCTCTTTCAGAATGACAGGGTCTTTCTTAATGCCAAAATAGAATTTCATATCTGTAATTGAGTTCACTTTGAGGGATTTTCCAGCTTCAGGTGGAAGCATCACCTCCTCTTTTTTGTAATTTTGCTGCTTTTGTACTTGCTTATTCTGGCTAGCAATTACATCATCGTGACCCTCATCCACTTTGACCATCATGTTCACATACCTGTGCATTTCTTTTTGCGTGTCTTGTCATGTCTGAGGCATGCTACAGCTTGGCCATAATTCACCAGATGTTGACTGGCCTCCTGAGCCCATTCCAACCCTCTGCTGTTCTAGAATGTGGCACCAGGTCTTTGTCTATCTCACCTTTGCTATTAACACTTGCTTCTTGCTTACTTCAATATATTACAATATCTATGGAGCTATTCATGACCCTCTATAGTACTTGGTCATCATGGGGAAGACAGCACGTATTTAATTGGCATGTGGGTGGTTAGTAATTGGTTTTAGTATGACCACCCTCCTGTTGACATGTGTGTTTAATCTCCTTTTCTGTGAATCCAGCATTATCTCTCACTTTTTCTGTGATGTCTGGCTCCTCTTGAAGCTTGCCTGTGTTGACATCACGATCTAAGCAATCATCACTTTTGTCAACATTGTGTGTGTCATTGTGTCGCTGTGGGCTTGGTATTCATCTCTCAACTCTTCATCATCTTCACTATCTTCAAGATTGCCTCTGATGTGGGTAGGAAGAAATCCTTTGCTTTCTCTTCCTCCCATCTTTACCATGACTGTGATTCTATCATCTATCTTATGCCCAAGTCCCAGAACTCTCTTGAGGAAAACAGGCTTGTTTCAGTGACTTATGCTGTCACCACTCCACTTCTAAACTCTGTTGTATATAGCTTAAGGAATGAGTCTATGCAGGATTTCCTGTGTTGAGTTATAGGCAAGAAACCCTTTTCCTTTTAGTTAACTAAACCAGAAAAAATCATCTAATGATAGTCTTATTTTTCTGATATCTGGAAATTAAGAATATTTCATTGGATTCTTTACCCCACTGATTGCTAAATGAAGAGAGAGAGTAGAGCCCTCTCAGGTATGTACTATTAGAATAGAATAGTGATGTTATCTATCTTCTTTGGGGCAATGATTTTTCCCAAAACACGGAAAAAGGCTCACATCTGGGATAGATATGGAGGAGACAAGAGGAGGCTCCCAGTATGTTAATTGAAATAGAACACTGAGAGGTGTATGATCAATACAGAAAAAAGGAAAGATGAATAAGACGTTTTAAAAAAACAGACACGTACACTAGATCTTAGTTATGTTAAAGAAGACGACAGATTGAAAATGCAGGGTAATAAAGGGAAATGAAGACTGAAAAAAATTCAGAACTAAAGAAATTCCTATGGTACACTTATCTCCTAAACTGGACAATACTGGAGTTGGTGACAACATTCACTATTTATAGTTTGCTGTCTCTCTGTCTTTGCTATACCTAATACTAACTTCTACTAAAGGCAGCTGAGCTGAGTGTGATGTTGCTAAAGATAAAGTGTGAAGGATGATTGCTGGAGAACTTTTGGGGGTGGGGCTATGTTCATAGAATCAAAGATTTTGTGAGCTGGAAAGGACTAAAGAAGCCAGTAGTCTAACCCATCTACAAAATGAAGCCCTGTCATGACATTCTGAACAAATGGTTGTCTAGCTTCTCCAAGAAGACCTCCCAGGAAAGGAGATCCACACATCTCAGGACAAAATATTCAGTCAGAATTATTAGGAAGTTTTTCCTGACTTCAATCCTAAATTTACTTCTTTTTAACTTCCACTTATAGATCCTGACTGTATACACTGAGGACAAATGACACAAGCCTAGTTTCTTGATAGCCCTTCAAACACTTAAAACCTTTCTTATGCCCCCATGGGTTTTCTCTTCTTCATGCTTGACTTGCCCATCCTTTGACCTATCCACTTGCCATGGGCTTAATGCTCTGCATCATCCTTATTACCTTTCTCCCAATAACCTAACTTATCAATTTCCTTCATAAATTTTGGTGCCCAGCCGTGACAGAATAGTCCAGATAAGGTCTAATGAAGGAAAAGCACAGTGTTACTTTCACAGCAGTGAACTGACATTTATTGTAACTGACTCAGTTTTCATAGAGAGCATTTACACCTCAGAATTTGGCAAATGCTCCAAATCAGGGCTTAATTTATTGCTTTATTGATTTCTAAACTTGAAAAATGATGGAGAAAATGTTACTGATGCAGATTAAACTTAAAATTGTGTCACATGTGCATTTTTTGAGAATGGTAGCTATATATTTGGACTCTCACCTCCCCATTCCTTCATATTGATTTTAGAGTTTTCTAAAACCTCCAGATATTTTCTCAGAACAACCGCTTTTTATCCACACCTTCCTCTTATTTTACTTGTGAAGTTGGTATTTTTGCACCCAAGTGCAAGACTTTGCATTTATCCCCACAGAACTTCATCTTGTTGTATTCATCTCAATGCTCCAGACTGTTACAATGCCTTTGGGTCCTAATTCTGTCATCTGCTGTGTTAGTTATTCCTTCAAGTAGAGTGCCATTTGCAGATTTCATACCTTTTCCCAAGTCATTAATAAAAATGCTAAACAGCTTCTTGTGGCCAAACACAAATCCCTGGGGTACTCCATCCACTAGATAGTCCCTGCCATCTCCATATTGCATCATTAACAATTACTCTTTAATTCTAGTCATCTGGCCAGTTTGGAATCCATGTGATTATATTATTAACACATTCTCCATCTTCTCCACAAGAATAGCATGAAATTCTTTATCACAAGCTTAGCAGTTTAGGTAAACTATATCCACAGCATATACATCATCTATAAGGTTAATAATCCTTTCAAAATGGTTAAGCAGCCATGTCGTTTCAGTTGTGATCCCATTTGGGGTCTTCTTGGCAAAGATACTGGAGTGGTTTGCCATTTCTTTCTTCAGCTCATTATACAGATAAGAAATTGAGAAGTGAGGTTAAGTGAATTTCCCAGTCATGTAGCTAGTAAGTATACAAGATCAAATTTGAACTCAGGTCTTCCTGGCTTCAGACCTGGCATTCCATTCATTGTGCCATCTAGCTGCCCTCAAGCTGCTATGACTTGTTCATGAAGAAGCCTTGCTGGCTTCTGGTCATCATCTCTTCCTTTTCCAGGTATTCATATGTTTAATGACTTGTTCTAGAATTTTCTCAGGTATCAACATCAAGCTCAGTGACCTATCACTTATAAACTTTGTCCTATTCCATTTTTTAAAAAAATTGGGGCATTTATCCTTCTCCAATCTTGTAATATCTTCCATGTTCGCCACAATCTTTCAAATATTCCAGATGACTACATACACCAATTCTCCCAGGACCAAATATGTACTTCATCAAATACTTAGCACAGTTCCTATCACATTAGTAAGTACTTAGTAAATATTTTTTGACTGACTGACTTATCTATAACAGGTGACTTGAATTCATCAATGACATTTAAGTACTCTTTCTCTGTTTCCTGACTTATCTTGTGCATCAACCCTCTCATTTTTCTTCTATTATTTATAGTCCAAAACTTTAAATTAAAAAAATACCCTCAAACTATATCCCAAAGTTGAGACTGCTCCCTCAATTTTAAGCATTTCTTGTGTGGGGACAGCAAAAGTTGCACCAGCAATTGCAAAGAACCCGGGTCTTGGAATTCTGCTGATTTGTAGAATGATCCTTCACCAAGCAGGTCTGAAATATTCTCATGATGTCAGGTGATATTTCCTCATTTCTTAGGGATCTAGCCATTCCCAATAAAAAAACCCCTTTAAATGTAGATGTACAATGACTCCCTGGAGGAACTCCCTTTGTCTTCTGGGGGCCTCTTCCCTTTCATTTTGAGTGATCCCCACTACTCACTGCTCTGAAAATGTGGACAGGAGAGAAGAGCATTCTTCAGATCAAGCAGAGACTTTTACATTTTTTACCTGTACTCATTTCCTTCTCGTGTTATATGTTGTTGTTGAGTTGTGTGCAAGTTTTTATGACCATGTTTAGTGCTTTCTTGGCAAAAATACTGCAGCAGTTTCCCATGTCCTCCTTCAGTTCATTTTACAGATGAAGAATAGAGGCAAATAGGGTTAAGTGACTTGCCTAGGGTCACAAAGCTAGTAAGTATCTGGGTCCAGATTTGAACTCACAAAGATGAATCTTCCTAACTCTAGGCCCACTGTGCCACCTAGCTGCCTTCTCATGTTATATGGTTTTCAATAAATTTCGTATGCCAGTTGGTATCTGTTACTTAGGAAGCCCATCAGTTATCCGTGGAAATGGGATTCTGACACCTTATTTACTGACTCAGTGTATAAACTCATGGTCACTTCATATTGAGTCAATAATGACTAAACACCCTCTGTTTGCAGAGGCCTGGATTAATAATAGTCTTTTAAATTTTATGAGAATTGAGGAGTTTATTAAGTGTTGGGATTGGAAGCTCAATTCCGTGTGGACAGTCTCGGGCAGGTAAAGGTGGGAGCTTCTAAATCTTAGAGCTCTCACGAGACCCTCCCAGGAAACGGCAGAGAATAGAGGTGAACCGAGCTATCTCGAGTAATTCCGCCTCTTCCCATGAGAAACGTGATGGGAGAGAGATCTCCCCGCCCTCGAGATGGTCCCGGATCTGGGCACACTATTGTTATCTAACAGCACGGTATTGAGATGCAAACTGTGCAGCTGAAGGTTAAGTAGGATTGAGGAAGCCTGAAAGCGCTCTTAGCACGTGAGGAGCCAAGAGGACAGTAGGCTCCGCTTCTCTTCTCTTCTCTCTCCCCTCCCCCTCTCTCCCCGCTTGTACTTCTACTTCCAATCCCTTAAGATCTTAGCCTCCTTAGGAAATCTCCCCCTCTTCCTCCTAAGGAAGACCCCCCTGCACTTGTAACCGAGACCCTGAAATAAAGCTCAACCCTTGTTCGACTCTGGAACGTCCTTTCTCTCATATGAGCATCCGGTTTTGGCCAACCGAAGACCTCGGAGGTGAGGTAAGAAGACTCGGGTAGCCCACACAGGCCTCTAGGCCTGGCAATTAAGTTAGGGTCCATATTATTATTCCATATTTTTCCTGGCTCTGTTCTTGATTCTCTAGATTTTTCTTCTTCTACCTCATATCCTTCTTATCCTATGGATGCCTCTGCCCCTGTGACTGCTTTTTCTGATTGGTGAATTCCTACTCAGGAATAATATCTGCTTTTATTTCTTTTCTAGTTATGCTCTGACATTATGCATTTCCCTCTGCAATCAATTGATATTTATTAAGTTCCTTCTATGGCCAAGGTATTATACTGTGTTCTCAGGATACAAAAAGAGGCAAAAGACAGTCCCTGCCCTCAAAAACTTACAATCTGATGGAGTAGACATAATGCAAATATATACAAAGCAAGTTATATTCAGGATAAATAAAAATGATAACAGAAGGAAAGCACTAGAATTAAGAGGGGTTGATAAAGTTTTTCTGAGTTGGGACTTAAAGGAAGCTAAGGAAGTCAGCAGGTGGAGTTAAGGAGGAAGAGCTTTCCAGGTATGGGGAACAGCCAGAGAAATTTTCCCATGTTATTAGAGTGGATTTTTTTTTTTTACTTAAGCAAAGGATTCTCCATTTATTCATGTTAAATTTCATCTTATATTCACCTTATTATTTTAACCTTTGAGAACTTTTTATATTCGTACTCTGACATCCAGTGTGTTGGCCATCTCTCTCAAGATCATGCCATTTGCATATGTAAAATGTAACTTTATAGTATGTAAATCTTTGATCCAACAGGGACTTTATTGTGACATATGCATGAGAGATGCATGTCATTCCATTTTTTTTCGCTATCCTGATGGGCAATTTTTCTAACAATTTTCAGTTACGGAATAATCATCTTCCCTGTCCGTTTTTTTGTAATCTTGAATTGGGGAGATGATACATAGAACTTCTAAAAATTTTATCATTATTAGGGCAGTTAGAAGGATTCTGTATAAAAAAGTGGGTGTGGGAGTAAGTGATCTGTACTGGGATAATGTAGGGAAAAAAGGACCCGTGAGAAAGGAGGAAGTCCAGGGAGAAGGGACAGGGGGAGGAAGAATGGAGGAAATTATCTCACATAAAAGAGACTCCCTAGGAGAAGAACTTTTACACTGAAGAAGAAAATGGGAGGGACAAGAAACACTTAAAACTCACTCGCATCTAAATTGGTTCAAAGAGGGACGTATAAATATAATATGTATTTGTGTATATATGCATAATACGTCCATTTTAATATTGTATATATGTTATATACTTTTATTATATTGTATGTATATATGTATTTATATGTACATTCATGTACGTGTACATATACAGATATATAGGTATAGATATAGATATATGACCAATTGACAATAGAAATCTATCTTACCCAACAGGCAGGAGTTAAGCTATTCAGGGAGGATGAGTACCTCTGGTGTGAGGGCTTACTGATCTTTTTTTAAGGGTTACTCATTCAGAATTCATGCACAGTGGTCATACCCCATAAAACCATCTCAGCAGTTGGACTAAACGAGGTTGATGGTAACTGAAAGACAGAAAGCCCTTAAACCCATTGGTAAGTTAGGAGTCAGTTCTACTCCAAGCATATGAAGACTTTCCTCTGTAGAATGGTAGGATCAGAATGATTTGTTCCAATGGCCATGAAGATAACTAAAGCAAACACTATGGAGTGTTTAGACATTGATCAGACATCAAAAATGCCAAGGTCATTCACTACATCCTGGGCCATCATGAGTCATCCTGATATTTCTCTTGCTACTGGATTTTGATGACTCTCAAAGAGAGAGTGAGGCTGATGATTTTGTGCAACTCTGCCTTACGTAAATCCAGTTCACACACAAGTCAAGACATCACTCATGATGTCATTGGTCCTCTTCAAAATGAAGCATGAACAACTACTGAGCAAGGAAGTAGAACAAAAGAAGTATAAGAAAAATGGGAGGGTGGTGAAAAAAGTGAGAGTAGATAAAAGACAGCAATGGTTGCCAAAAATATTTGAGAAGAGAGAGAAAGAAAGAGGGGAGAGAGAGGGTGAGGAGAAAGAGAGGAGGAAAAATAGAAGAAAACAGAATGGAGAGAAATGCACAGTTAGCACTCATAACTGTAAATGGGTGGTGCAGGCCAGAGATGGAGGCTGGGGATAGGAGCCCCTGGAACCTGCTGTGCCTGAACTCAGGCAGGAGCAGGGAAAGTTTGGAAGGGAGCAGAACCTTCCCTCATGAGGTAGGACATGCAGTAGGAGTGGAGAACTGGGTGAAGGAGGAACACTGGAGCTCAGGACTCCACCATGAGTTGAGAAGGAGGCTGTGCAGCAGGACAGGAGCAGTAAGCATGCATTCCCGCTGGATCCCCCTGGGATGGGTTGGGACCCAGGGGGTGAGGTTGTTTAAGGTGGGATGGGGGAAGTGCTGTGGTCCCTAGGGGCCCATCCTGTTGACTTTGTTGTCCAGTCACCCCTCAGGACTTGGAAGTAGGGGGCTAGAGCAGTATTAGAACTTGGAGTCTTTGACTCATTTGAACATTTGTGAATCTGAGAGTGCCAGGTAGGAACCTACATCAGCAGTAGGGGGAGAAGAAGGATATACCCCCAAGAGTACTTTACTTGGACACTTTGTTCTGGATTGAGGGAATTATAACCTACTGTGACCTAGGGGTGGTTTGTGTTTTCTGCTAAACCTGGGGATGTGTTGTAGAAGGAAAGGCCTTGGCCTGAGATCCTCTGATCATATAAACAAGTATTTTGGAACAGTCTATGCTATGTAACGTATTTGTGTCCATCTAAAACGATGTGCCCATTCTGGTTGTGAATTCTTATGTTATTATGAATTGTGAATGTTTTAGTTTCTTGAATAAGGTTTAATTTTGAATAAAGAGGACTTATTATACCTTTCAAGTTGACCCTTTAAAATATAAATATGTATTCACAGCAGCAGCCTGTGTTGTGTGTTGTTTTGATTGGTATTGCACTAGAGTGGCATGAAAAGCTGGCAACTACTATGTATGCACTGAACACAAGTTGGCTTTTGTGATCAGAATCAGAGGTATCAACAGTGTTAGTCCAAAGGTTCAAAAAGTATTGCAGCTTCTTCTTTGCCAAATCTTCAAGGACATTTTTGTTAAGCTTAACAAGGCTTTGGTTAACATGTTGAGTATTGTAGAACCATCCTGAGTATTGAGAACCTCATTGCGTGGGGTTACCCAAACTTGAAGTCTGCGAATGACTTGATTTACAAATGAGGTTATAGCAAGATCAAGAAACAAAGAATTGCTCTGACAGATAATGCCATTATTGCAAAGTCTCTTGGTAAATACGGAATTATCAGTATGGAGGGCTTAATCCATGAGATCTACACTTTTGACAAGCACTTCAAAGCTGCCAAAAATTTCCTGTGGTCCTTCAAATTATTTTCTCCATGAGGTGGAATGAAGAAAAAGACTACACATTCTGTGGAAGGTGGAGATGCTTGTAACAGGGAAGACCAGATCAATAGGTTTATTATAACAATGAACTAAAGATCTCTACCATGATTATTTTTCTAACGGTCTGTTAATAAAAATGTCTGTGACAAACAAAGAAGTCATTTTCATTGGTAAATTTTTGTTTCTCTTTTGCCATCTGGCCAAGTCTGTTTTAGAAGGCATTATTTTATTTTATTTTTGGTCTCTTTTACCAAACTGTTTATTGTCTTTTCATAATTTCCTTCCTTAAATTTCATTTCTTTATCTAATTTTTCCTTTACAAATCTTAATGATTTTTAAATGCATTCTTTAACTCTCCCAAGAATTCTTGTTGTACTTGTGTTCAATTCACATGCTTCCTGTTGAATTTTTGCCTGTAGCTATTTTGACTTTATTGTCTTCTTTTGAGTTTATGTCTTGATCTTCACTGCCACCATGGTAACTTTTTATGGTCAGGCTTCCTTTTGGTTTGCTCATTTTTTTTTTTGCCTTAACTGCTTGATTTTGAGCTTTATGCTAAATTTGGGCTCTGTTGTTAGTGTGGAGAAGGGAGGACCACCATCTTAAACTTCAACATTTTTATACTGCCATTTTCTGAGCTAATTCTGAGAATTTGGAAATTTACAGTGCTTGTGATGTGATGTGATCTGGGGGAAAGTGTGGGCACTATTCTCCTGATCTCTGTTCCTTACCCAGAAAGGGCCCTTGATCCCTTGGGATTTCAATCAAGACTACTTTGCAGGGGTCCTGTTACCTCAGACCAGAAACAATCTTATTCCTCAGGGTTACTGATCCCTTGTGACCAAAAGAGATACTGCTCCTCATGGCTCCTGTTCCTTCTTGGCTGAAAGAGCTCCTCTCTGCCCTTGAACTATGAAGTGGATGTGGTTATTGGCCATGAATTTGCCAAATGTCACCTGATCCTACATCCAGTGCTAGCAAAAGTGTTCTTTCTAATCTCTGTCTAAGCAATTGTCAGGTCCTCTTATTGTCTCTGGCTCAAGAGCTCTCTATACTCCTTATGCTTCTGTTGCCACCACCTAATACCACTCTATCACCTTAGCTCTGCTCCTTGAACACCTGTGCATCAATTTTAAAATGATTCTACAACTTCTCCAACATTGGCTTTTCCCATATTTTGTCATCTTTGCCAATTTACACTGTGTGAAGTAAAACTTTAGAGGTATTTTAATTTAAATTTCTCATTATTATTTGGAGTATTTTTAATATAGTTATTAATAGTTTGCAATTCCTTTGAGAACTATTTGCAACTATCCTTCAAACATTTTTCCTAACAATACCTGTCAAGTTGGAAATTCTTTCTCAAGTAATTTATGTTTTCAAGTTTACTGAATGTTGGGTTGGAGAGTTCCAATATTTCTAATACTACCTTTTTTATTCAGTTACAGTGATCTATTTCTTTATTTTAAAATAGTATCAAATACTTTTCATGGTATAGCTCTATTTTGAGGACTGGATGTGTTATTTCCTTTCATTCCTACTTCTTTTTCATTGTTTCTCATGAGATTCTAGATCTTCTTTTCCTTCAAAGAAATTTTGTTATTCTTTTGTCTAGTTCAGCAAAGTAGATTGCAATGTCACCAACTGTTTATATTAATTTAATAATCTACATAACTTAATCATGGTTCAGCCCTGAGGACGGAATATACCACTAATCATTTTTTATTCTTTAGTTCTTTAAGGAGAATTTTATTATTGCATCTATTCTATCGTAAGAGTGCTTTGGTAATATAAGATGGATAAAAAGACAGACAGACAGACAGACAGACAGACAGACAGACAGACAGACAGATAGATAGATAGATAGATAGATAGATAGATGGATAGATATAATTATTTTGGATGGGATTTCTCTTTCACTTATTCCCTTTTGTATTGTGTGATTAATATATAAGAATGATGCTGATTGGTTTATTTTATATCTGACTATGTTACCGAAGCTATTGTCTCAATTTGATTACTGATTCTCTAAGTAAACCATTATGTCTTGAGCAAACAAAGATAGTTTTCACTCCTTTTTCTCTTTTTGCATGCTTTTGGTTTCCTTTGTGTGGTCTTCTCCCCATTTCTAACGTTTCTAGAACTATGTCAAATAACAGTGGGAAAGAGGGCATCCATTTTTATTTATGAATTTATTGAGAAAGTTTCTAGTGTTTCCTCATTATATACACTGCTAATTTTTACTTTTATTTTGACATATTTTTAACTATAAGAATAGCAGTTAAATTATACTTTAAGACTTTCAAAATTTTTAATATATTATCTGATTTGATCCTTGCAATTTTAGGAAGTAAGTGCTGGGAGATAGGTACTATTACTATCAGTGCTTTGCAGATATGTTAAGTGACGTACCAAGTGCCAGTCACAGTCTAAACTCCTTTTGGGGAGATAGAATATATTGTTCTGTTCTTTTTTTGTAATTTCTTGTGGATGTGGAATAATTTTGTATTATTTGAATTTACTTTCCTTTTAGATAAAAAAACCTTTTATCATATAAATAATAATAAGCACTTTTAGATTTGCAGAGATTTCAAATGTTATCTGATCCTCACAACTCTGGGAGATAGGTGCTATTATAATCAACATTTTACAGAGATATTAAGTGACTTGCCTAGGGTTGATTGTATTTTGAGATCTTTTGTTATTTTGGGATAAAATGTTCTCATGGGTGTGGAAGAATTTTGTGTTATTTGAATTTTCTTTCTTTTATATTTGAAATTGTTCAATTTAACTACCATGGGCCTTGAAATTGAAGTGTGGGTTTTGATTTTTTTTCCTTGAGGCAATCTACAGAATACTGATGTTTTGTTATATGTATTAAGAAATTCTGAGGAATTTTCTTGTATTATTTCCTGAATTGTGGTATTCAGGGTACTTTTGTGTTTTTTTTTTGTCATATTAACCTGGGAAACTTAAGATCTTTAAGTTGTGCCTGAATACCCTGTTTTCAAAATGAATTCTGTAGAATTTATGTTTTCTTTTAATGTTGTTGCCTTTGGATTTGTCTGTCAGGTTTTTTGTTTTCGTTTTTTTTTTTTTTTTTACAGTTTAGTATTTTTGTTCTATACCTTTTGCTTTGTCTTTCACTTCTTTAGGAATATTTTTGATTCTGGAATAATTTTTTTTCTAATATGAAAATTGAGTTTTGAAAGCTTTAATCAATGACCTACATAAATTTCTAGCTACTTCTTTAATGAGTTTAATTTTAAAAATTATTTTTGTATTATCTGTTTCATGTTCTCTTGGGAATTCTTTGGGATTTTGTATTTCTCTAGGAATTAATTCATTTACTTTTTTATTATATTTGTTAAGAAATTATCTTAGATAATTTAGCACTCATCCTCACTTCTTGTTTTAGCATCCTCTCTGTTGATTTAATTTCTTGTGTTCTAGGCCTTTACTGAGGTTTTTTCTCCTGAGATATTTGATATTCTAATTTTTTTTGTATTCTCTAATCACTAGGTTTTTTATCACTCCCCACTGCTGATGGGAATACCCCCAACCCCTCCAAAAAAAAGCTGGGTTAAAAGGCTGCCTTGTTTATTTCCCTTAGTACTCTCTAAGGGGCCAAAATGACCTCAGGTGGTCTTTAGTTCCTTCTCTTTCAGGCTTGACACAGCTGAATATTCTCTCTGATTCCTACCTTAACTATCCCTTGTTTCTCATAACTAGTCTCACCGAGCCTCTGCCATGTTCTGTGGGATAATGTGTAAAGAGGAAGGGTGTTCCAGGCAAATAAATACTTCATAGCCTTTGGATTTCCTAGTCCATACCTTGTCCTAGTCAAAAGCCAGTATTCTTTCATTGTATGAAAATAAAAAGGCTTTTTGTTAGATATAAAGTCATCAAGTAATTCACTGTGGAGGGAAACTCATGAATATAATGAGTTGGAAGGATTTCCATCTAAGTACATTTCTTTTTCTTTTTTTTTGCTATCTATCAGAAGAATCCATAGTGGAGAGTAAACCTATTAATATACTAAATAAGAAATGGCCTTCAACTGGAAAAGTGATTTTGTTTGCTGTTGTATTGAGAGAGTATGTAATTAACTACATGAATGTAATGAATGTGGGAGGTATTTCAGCAAGAGATACAATCTTTGATTAAAAGTTAGATAATGCAAACTAGAAAAAAAAACACCTTATAGTTGAAGGTAGTTTCTAACTTCTTACTGTGGTTTTTCAAAACCTGTTTCTTTATTTTCTAGTCCTTGGCATTTCACTCCCTTATTTAATCATATTTTCAACAGCTGATTTTGCCAGAGTATTCTCAGGAAATTAAGGGTTTTGGTGATAAGTCCTTAATTCTACCTCTCATAAATTTTCAGAATCATTAACCACTTTGTCCTTTTATTCATAGAAGAAAAAGGTATGCCTGTTTCTTGCTGTCTATTTTTTTCTGCTCCCCAGATCCCATTTGCACCTCCTTACTCCAACAATCATTCCTTTTACCTGCTGACTCATCTCCACAGGGCTTTCCCTACTATGTCAGAGAAACCTCTTTACCCTAAAAGCACATTCTATCCCTGGACTTTTTCTCACACTGGAATACTCCTTGGCCCTGACACCTTATCTTTTGGTTGACTGATTTATCTCTGTATCTCCAAACTGAGGAGAAAGACTTGGGCAAAAATGCCTTCAATACCACTCAAGGTTGCAATGCTGAATCATCTCCATAGGACTTTCTCTATCATGACCCCTTCCATGGTATCTTCTTGCCACTGCCTTCTTTTCAGCTCTATTTTGTATGTTATCTCTCCTCATTAGATGGAAACTCCTTGAGGGCAGGCGCTGACTTTCTGCCTTTTTTTTTTTTTACTCTCAGTGCTTAGGAAAGTGCCTGGCACATAGTAAGTGCATAATGAATGCTTCTTAAATGATGGGCTAATTTAAGTTCTCTCTCTTCTTCACTTTAATCACATATGGCTGGCAGAATCTGTTTTTGTTGTTTATTGGAGAGGGGATAGGTTTTACCAGAGAAGCAGCAGTGGGGAAGGGCAGGGGGGGCTAGGTGGTATAGTGGATAAAGTACAGGCCTAAAGTCAGGAAAGCTCTTCTTGAGGTCAAATCTGGCCTCAGACGTGTAATCCTGGGGAAGTCACTGAACTTAACATTCTTCAGTTTTTTTATCTGTAAAATGAGCTGGATAAGGAAATGGCCAACTACTCTAGTATCTTTGCCAAGAAAAACCCAAATGGGGTCAGGAAGGGTCAGACATGACTGCAAAATGACTAAATGACAACAGCTGTGGGGGTAGGTAGGGCAACAGGGATCCTAAAATGTGTATCAGTCAAAAACTCATTAGTTAGTTAGCTTATTCTCTTCTCTTAGGGTACATGGAAACTATGGCAGTGGTGGAGTGAAGTTGCCAGTTGAACACCTTACACTTGTGCAGAATTCTTTGTTTCAGAGGATTAGAAAGTTAAGATATTTTAGAGAAAGTGACCAATTAGTCTACTGGCAGATCTTATGAGGCTATCATATCTGATTCTTTTCTCATTCAATCAACTTTTCCTTTATTAACTTAATCTCTATACCATTAGATGCATAGATGTTTAGTACTCATTCTTCCAGTGTCACTGATACTTTCACATTTTTTATGTCTTTAATTATTTGTGATGTTTCGGCATTTGTCAGATACACATGCTCCAACTCTAAGATCCATATAGGCAACGAGTAGCAGAACTGCAGCTTAAACTTACCTTTTCTGACCACGAAACGCAGTATTATTTTTGTTAGGCCATGCTTACCATACATATTATAATTTTCAGCATATTGTAATACACCTGCCATTTTTCATTTTTATAAAAATGTCTCATGCAATTTATACTGATTTTTAAAAGTATGATGACTTTCTCTTAGTTTCTTGGAAATAATTTCCTAATCCTTGTGGTCCTGAAGTACTAAAATAGGCACAGGATCTCAGAGTTGAAAGGAATCTTAGAAGTCACCAAGTGCAACCCATACTAAAATAAGAATCTCCTTTATAGCATACCAACCAAATGGTCATCCAGTGCCTGTTTGAAGACCTTCACTGAAGAGGGTCCCAAGGCACTGCATTCTACTTTTGGACAGCTGTAATTCTTAGGAAGAATTTTTTCCTAATACCAAGTCAAAATTTACTTCTTTACGACTTACATATATTGTTATTAGCTCTGCTCTCTAGAACCAAGAAGAATAAATCCAATCCTCCTTCCACATGAAAGTCCATCAAATAACCTATCCTCTTTAAATCTTGTCTTCTCCAAGGTAGATGACCTTTCAATTAACCCTCATATAGTATGAACTAGAAACATTTTATCATTCAGATTGTCTTGCTTTAGATTGGGTTCACGTTCTCAATGTTTCTACAAAATGTTGTGCTCAGGATTATACATCTGATCTGACTAAGGTAGAATAGAATGAGACTATTGTTTTGTTGGTCCTGGATTCCATACTTCCCTTTAATGCAATCTGAAAGTTTTATTTTCCTTATTGAGAGTCTTCTATTTTTTTAACACAAGAGAAAATGGTGTGCTTCATTCTGCGACCCAGTTCCATAGTTCTTTCTCTGAATGTGGAAGGCATTTTGCCTCGAGTCCATTGGGAATTTTTTAGGCCCTTGAATTTCTGTGAAGGGCTAAGTCTACCAGTAAAATTACTCAAACAGTGATTGTTGCTGTGTACAAACTTCTCCTGGTTATGCTCCTTTCGCTTCCAGGACTCTCTGAAGTCTTCCTGTTCATCATTTCTTATAGCACAATAATATTCTATTACATTCATATACCACAACTTGTTCAGCCATTCCTCAATTGATGGGTGTCCCCTCCATTTCCAGTTCTTGGCTACCACAAAGAGAGCTGCTATAAATATTTTTGCACATGTGGGACCCTTTCCCATTATTATGGGAATGCATAATATCTTTGAGGTACAGTCCTAGAAGCAATATTGCTGGGTCAAAAGGTATGCACATTTTTGTAGTCCTTTGGGCATAGTTCCAAATTGCTCTCCAGAATGGTTGGATCAGCTCACAGCTCTATCAACAATGAAATAGTGTTCCAACTCTCCCACATCTTCTCCCAACATTTATCATCTTCCTGTTTTGTCATGTTAAGCAATCTGATAGGTGTGATGTGGTACCTCAGAGTTATTTTGATTTGCATCTCTCTAAATGATAGTGATTTAGAGCATTTTTTCATATGAATATAGATATCTTTAATTTCTTCCTCTGAAAACTGCCTGTTCATATCCTTTGACCATTTATCAGTTGGGGAATTGCCAGGCCTAGAGGCCTGAGGGCTACCCGAGTCTTACCTTACCTGTCCCAGGTCTTCGGTTGGCCAAACCGGATAAACGTATGAGAGAAGAGACTTTCCGGAGTCGAACAAGGGTTAGGCTTTATTCAGGGTCCTGGTTACATGTGCAGGGGAAGCTCTTCCTTAGGAGGGAGAGAGAAATCTCCCAAGGAGGCAAAGATCTTACGGTAAGAGATTGGAAGTAGAAGTGTAAGTGGGGAGAGAGGGGGAGGGGAGAGCGAAGAGAGGAAAAACGGAGCCTTCTGTCCTGTCAGGGCCCCTCCGCGCTAAGAGCGCCTTCAGGCTTTCCTGACCCTAATTAAGCTCTCCGGCTGTGTAGTTTGCACCTGAATACCGTGCCTGTTAGATAACAATAGGTGTGCCCAGATCCGGGACAGTCTCGAGGGCGGGGATGCTCCTCCCATCATGTTTCTCACGGGAAGAGGCGGAAATACACGAGATAGCTCGGTCTCACTCCTCGATTCCCTGGTATTTCATGGGGGGCCTCATGAGAACTCTAAGATTTAGAAGTTCCCACCTTTACCCACCCGAGACTGTCCACATGGAATTGAGCTTCCATCCCCAACAGGGAATGACTTGTGTTCTTCTACATTTGATTCAGTTTTCTATATATTTTGGAAAGAGTCCTTTATCATAGATACTAGTTGTAAAAATTCTTTCCCAGTTTTCTGCTTCCTTCCTAATCTTGGTTGCATTGTGTTTGTGCAAAAACTTTTCAATTTAATATAATCAAAATTATCCATTTTGCACTTCATAATATTGTCTGTCTTTGTTTGGACAAAAATTTTTCCATTCTGCATAAATCTGACAAATACACTGTTCCTTGCTCCCCCAATTTGTTTATTGTATCAGTCTTTATACCTGTATCATGTATATCTTTGGACTTGATTCTCATGTTTGGTGTCAGGCATTGATCTATGCCTAGTTTCTGCCACAATGTTATTCAATTTTCTCAGCCATTTTTGTCAAACAGTGAGTTCTTATCCCAGAAACTGGGGTCCTTAGGTTTATCAAACAGTAGATGGCTATGTTCATTGATTACTGTGTCTTGAGTACCTAAGCTATTCCACTGGTCTACCACTCTATTTCTAAGTCAGTACTAAGTGGTTTTGATGATTGCTGCTTTATAATACAATTTGAGATCTGATAGGGCTGGGCCACCTTCCTTAGTATTTCTTTACATTAGTTCTCTTGATATTCTGGACCTTTTGTTCTTCCAGATGAATTTTGATATCATTTTTTCTAGCTGTAGAAAATAATTACCTGGTAGTTTGATTAGTATGACACTGAATAAGTAAATTAACTTAGGTAGAATTGTTATTTTTATTATATTAGCTTGACCTACGCACAAACAACTGATGTTTTACCATTTACTTAGATCTGACTTTATTTGTGTGAAAAGTGTTTTGTAACTGTGTTCATATAATCCCTGGGTTTGTTTTGGCAGATAGACTCCCAGATATTTTACAGTGTCTACTATAGCTTTAAATGGGATTTCTCTTTTTATCTTTTGCTGTTGGGCTTTATTAGTAATATAGAGAAATGCAGATGATTTATGTGGGTTTATTTTGTAAACTGCAACTTTGCCAAAATTGTTTATTATTTCAAGTAGTTTTTCACTTGATTCTCTGAAATTCCCTAAGTATATCATCATATCATCTGCAAAGAGTGATAAGTTAATTTCTTCTTTGCCTACTTTAATTCCTTCAATTTCTTTTTCTTCTCTTATTGCTACATATAACATTTCTAATACCATGTTGAATAACAGTGGTGATAATGAACATCCTTGTTTCACCCCTGATGTTATTGGAAATGCATCTAGCTTAGACATCTATTACATATAATGCTTGCTGATGGTGTTAGGTAGATACTGGTTATTATTTTATGGAAGGTCCCATTTATTCCTATGCTCTCCAATGTTTTCAATAGGAAAGGCTGTGTTGTATTTTTTCAAAAGTTTTTTCTGCATTTATTGAGATAATCATATGGTCTCTATTAGCTTTGTCATTGATATGATCAATAATGTGAATATTTTTCCTAATATTGAACCAAACCTGCATTCCTGGGATAGATCCTACCTGATCACATTTTGTTATTCTCATGATAAGTTGTTGTATTCTTTTTGCTTATATCTTATTTAAAATTATTGCATCTATATTCATTACAGAAATTGGTCTATAATTTGCTTTCTCTGTTTTGCTTCTTCCTAGTTTAGGTATCAGAACCATATTTTTATCATAAAAGAATTTGGAAGGAGTCCTTCTTCACCATTTTTTCCCAAATAGTTTATATAGTATTGGAAATAACTGCTTTTTAAATGTTTGATAGAATTCACTTGTAAATTCATCTGGTCTGGAAATTTTTTCCTAGGGAGTTCACTGATGGCTTGTTCAATTTATTTTTCTGAGATGGGGTTAGTTAAGTATTTAACTTCCTCTGCTGTTAATCTTGGCAATTTATAATTTTGAAAATATTCATCCATCTCACTTCAGTTGTCAAATTTATAGACATACAGTTGGGCAAAGTAATTTCTAATTATTGTTTCAATTTCCTCCTTGTTGGAGGTGAGTTCACCCTTTTCATTTTTATATTAGTAATTTGGTTTTCTTATTTCTTTTTTTAAATCAAATTGACCAAAGGTTTATCAATTTCATTGTTTTTTTTTTCATAAAATTAACTCAGCTTTATTTATTAGTTCAATAGTTTTCTTAATTTCAGCTTTATTGATCTGTCCTTTTGTTTTCACTGTTTTGAATTTGGTATTTACTTGGAGATTTTCAATTTGTTATTTTTTGAGTTTTTTCAACTGAATGCCCAATTCATTGATCTCCTCTTTCATTTTATTCATGTAGGCATTCCTCTACAAACTGCTTGACCAATATACCATACATTTTGGTAGGTTGTCTCATTATTGCCATTCTCTTGAATAAAGTTGTTGATTGTTTCAATGATTTGTTGTTTAACCCACGCATTCTTTAGGATTAGATTACTTAGTTTCCAATGAATTTTTTGGTCTATCTTTCTATGGCTTTTTATTATGTATAATTTTTATTGTATTGTGGTCTGAGAAGAATGCATTGACTGCCTTTCTGCACTGGATTATGAGATTTTTATGCCCCAGTACAACATCAATTTTTGTATATGTGCCATGTACTGCTGAGAAAAAGGTATATTCCTTTATATCCACATTCAGTTTCCTCCAGAGATCTATCATATCTACCTTATCCAGAGTTTTATTCACCTCCTTAATTTTTTCTTGTTTATTCTGAGGTTAGATTTATCAAGTTCAGAGAGGGGGAGTTGAGTTCCCCCACTAGTATAGTTTTGCCATGTATTTCTTCTTGTAACTCCCTTAACTTCTCTTCTAAGAATTTGAATACTATTCCACTTGGAGCATATATGTTTATTAATGATATTACTTCATTGTCTATGGTGCCTTTTAGCAGGATATAGTTTCCTTCCTTATCTTTTTTGATTACACCTCTTTCTGCTTTTGCTCTGTCTGAGATTAGGGCAGCAAGATGGTGCAGTGGATAGAGCACCAGTGCAGGAGTCAGGAGGACCTGAGTTCAAATCTCACCTCAGACACTTGACACTCATTAGCTATGTGATGTTGGGCAAGTCACTTAACCCCAGTTGCCTCATCCTGGGTCATCCTGACAAATATCTGGCCACTGGATTCAGATGGCTCTGGAGGAGAAGTGAGTTTGGTGACCTGCACAGCCCTCCCTCACTCCAAACAAAGTCAAGTACAAATCATATCATTATTTCTCTGATGGCATGGTCTTCTTTGGCTACAAAGGACAAATAGATTTGTCTGAGATTAAAATTGCTGCTCCTGCTTTTATTACATTTGCTGAAGCATAATATAGTCTGCTCCAACATTTTACCTTTACTCTTTTACATCCCCCTATTTCATATGTGTTTTTTGTAAACAACATATTGTTGGATGATGGTTTTTAATCCATTCTATTATTGGTCTCCATTTTATGGGAGAGTTTATCCTATTCCCATTCACAGTTAGGATTACTATCCATATATTTTCTTTCCTCTTTACCCCTATTTATGCTTTTAATTCTCCCTTCCCCTCCACAATAAAGTTTTAATTTTTGACCACCGCATCACTCAGTCTTTCCTCCCTTCTTTCAGCCTCCCTCCCTTTTACTCTTTTTCCCTTACTGTTTCTTCCCTCTATTTTAGTCTCCCCTCTCTTTTCTTTCCCCCCTCCCCTCCTACTGTCTACAGAGCTAGCTCGATTTCTCTGCTTAGTTGAGTTTCTTGTTCCCTCCTTGAATCAAATCAGATGAGAAAAAATATCAGACAATGCTCATGCCCTTCCCTTCTTTCTCTCTACTGTAATACGTTGTTGTGTCTCTGTGATGTAATTTACCTTTTTCTACCTCCTCCTTTTTTTGCGTCTCAGTCATAGCAAGAGGGATTTCCCTTTGCAATTTTCCTAGCCTCACAGGCTAAGAGACTATTTACCCCTTCAGCTGATCCTACCGTTCCAGGATTTTTTCTGGGGAAATATTCTTTGGCTTTTTCAAGGTCAGCAAGGGGAGAGAGATAGCATTGGCTCCTGGAAGTTTCTTATTAAGAGTCTTTTAAACCAATGAAAGGGGTACTCATATACTTATAAACTCTATGACAGAACCCTTTGAAATACATTAATTTTTTGAATGAATATCTAAAAGAGTTAGGGCAGCTAGGTGACAAAAAAGATAATTGAGTTTGAGGCCTGGAGTCAGGAAAACTTGGGTTCAGATGTGACCTCACACTCTTACTAACTGTGTCACTTTGGGCAAGTAACTTAATTGTTTGCCTCAATTTTCTCATCTGTAAAAGAATAGGAGAAGAAAATAGCAAACCACTATAATATCTTTGCCATTAAAACCCCAAACAGGGTCATGATGAGTTAGACATGATTGAAATGACTGAACATCTACACATATTACAGTTACTGCCAATGATAAATAAATAGCAGGATGGTGGAAGAGGAAAGCTTCAGTGTAAGGTTCCACAGAAGTCTCATCTCCCCTCAAGATTAAGGATGAGAAGTAATGGCACAGAACGAAAAGTACTAACATATTGACACTAGAAAAAGGATCTTGTAATTTCTTTTTAATTCTACTTGCCTATTTAACAGGCAAGGAAAATGAGGCCACTGGGGAGAAAAATATTTGCCTTTATTCACACAATTAGTAAGTGGTAGAACTGAGACTAGAACTTGGGTCTCTTGAGTTCCAATGCAGTGCTTGAGTCTCCAAAGTCATATGCATTTGGGGGGGGGGGGGATGGTTATTGCTTCCTTTTGTTGAGCTCTTATAATTAATAGGAAAAGGAAAGCAGCTACTTAAATTATTGAGCTTTATTTATTCAGAACCTTCTTAGTGAATAAATCTAACTCTTTCTTTTGCAACCGTGTCAGCTAGTATAAACTCAAAATGTGCAGCACACTTAAGACCTCATAGAGAAATTTTACTGCTTTACATGATAATGTTCCCCTAGCACAGCCATGTAATGTTTTACTTCACTTCAACCAATGATTCTCATGCTCTTCTTCACAATCATCTTGTGGAGTGAAGGGAAGGAGTAGGACACTGTCTATTGACTGAGATCAAAGAAGGTGGTGGGCAGAAGGGAAGACTTGGGAGGTTCTGTGTGTGTATATGTCAACAACAAGGCTAAAAGAGGAAACATACAGACAGAGAAAGAGACAGGTAATATTAGAGTTGGGAAGGACTTTAAAAATTATTTACTGAATTTTCTTCATTTTACAGATAAATAAAATGACTCCTGGAGCAACATGTGTGTTCTGTGGTCTTGAAGCTCTATGTCTTATGCTTTGACATCAGATATCAATGAGTGATGGCCTCAGGATCAGGATCAGGTTCAAGTTCATGTTCAGGTTCAAGTTCATGTTCAGGTTCAGGTTCTGGATCAAGCTCAGCCTCATCAGCAGACTTAGCCTTAGACTCAGCCTCAGTATCAGCCTTTGCAGGGAGTTTGGATGCCAAGATTCTCTCTTTTTCAATAAGGATATTGAATTGTTTCTGTGTCAAAACCAACAGGGCCGTGTCCACAAAGAATAGAATTCCCATCATCAGAGGGATTAGGAATTGCATTTGCCTGATAGCACCTATTGAAAATTTGAGACAGGAAAGCAAATGAAACAGATCACTAGTCTGAAAATAAAAAATTGAACATGAAAATTGAATGAGACTCAGAACTTTCTGTCCCTTACTTTTAGTTCTACATGGTCTTAAGAAGAGTAGGAGGCCAGTGGTGTAAAGATGAAGGAGTATAAAGATGCACATACCCTAGCTCTTCCCCCACAGCCCATAAAATACCTGTAAAGAAAGACTCAACAAATTCTAGAGCAACAGAAGCCAACAAACAATGGAGTGGAGGGGATTTCTAGCCCAGGGTAACCTGAAAGGCTAACAGGAAAGGTCTGTTGCACCAGACATGGAGCAGAGCCCTGCCCAGCCTTGGCTATGTGGCACCAGGAGGAGCAGGACTGAGCAGGCTTCAGGGACAGGATCTCCAGCGTCAGTGCATATCCCTCAACCCACAGATACCAAAGGTCAGTGACAGGGTTTTTTCAGCTGGCCAAGAAGGAAGTAGGGTGTCCCCATAGCTCTGGCCTCAGGCAGTGGCAGCAGAGGCAGTAGCAGGCAGGCACTCCCAAGGCAGGCAGCAGCCCTTACCCATTGTTGAAGAGCTCATTGTAAAACTCTGGAGAAATTGAGCAGCTGATCTGAATCTTAGCCCCCAGTGCTGGCTTGGTGGAACTGCAGGCCAGGTGGTTATGGAGAGGAAACTCTACTACTCACAGGTTCAGGGCACAAAAGTTTCTTGTTGCTCCCAGACCAATGTACACACTTAATTGTGCCACCTTGGAGGAACTGAGATCTTACAGATTGCCAGAGTATACCCTACTCTTGACAAAGGATTTGAAAGTCAAGTAACTGGTCGGGAAAATGCCCAAAAAAGGGAAAAAATGACCATAGAAGGTTGCTTTCTTGGTGAACAGATATCTTCTCCCATCTTTTTGGATGAGAAAGAACAATGCTTACCATCAGGGAAAGACATAAAAGTCAAGCTTCTGTATCCCAAACATCCAAAATAAATATTCAATGATCTCAGGCCATGGAAGAGCTCAAAAAGGATTTTGAAAATCAAGGAAGAGAGGTGGAGGAAAAATTGGGAAGAGAAATGAGAGAGATGCAAGAAAATCATGAAAAGGGGGTCAACAACTTGCTGAAGGAGACCCCCAAAAAAGCTGAAGAAAATAAAACCTTTAAAAATAGGCTAACTCAATTGGCAAAAGAGGTTAAAAAAGCCAATGAGGAGAAGAATGCCTCAAAAAGCACAATTGGCCAAATGGAAAAGGAGATTCAAAAGCTCACTGAAGAAAATAGTTCTTTAAAAATTAGAATGGAGCAGATGGAAGCTAATGACTATGAGAAACCAAGAAATTACAAAACAAAATCAAAAGAATGAAAAAATGGAAAACAATGTGAAATATCTCATTGGAAAAACAACTGACCTGGAAAATAGATCCAGGAGAGGCAATTTAAAAATTATGGGACTACCTGAAATCCATGACCAAAAAAGAGCTTAGACATCATCTTTAATGAAATTATCAAGGAAAACTGCCCTGATATTCTAGAACCAGAGGGCGAAATAAATATTGAAAGAATCCACAGATCACTACCTGAAAGAGATCCAAAAAGAGAAACACCTAGGAACATTGTAGCCAAATTCCAGAGTTCCCAGGTCAAGGAGAAAATATTTCAAGCAACTAGACAGAAACAATTTGAGTATTGTGGAAATACAATCAAGATAGCACAATATCTAGCAGCTTCTACATTAAAGGATCAAAGGTCTTAGAATATAATATTCCAGAGGTCAAAGCAATGAGGGTTAAAACCAAGAATCATCTACCCAGCAAAACTGAGTATAATACTTCAGGGGTAAAATGGTCTTTCAATGAAATAGAGGACTTTCAAGCATTCTTGATGAAAAGACCAGAGCTGAAAAGAAAATATGACTTTTAAACACAAGACTCAAGAGAAGCATGAAAAGGTAAACAGGAAAGAGAAATCCTAAGGGACTTACTAAAGTTGAACTGTTTACATTCCTCCATGGAAAGACAATATTTGCAACTCTTGAAACTTTTTTCAGTATCTGGGTAGTTGGTGGATTTATACACACACTTATACACATATATTTAGAGAAAGAGACAGAGAGAAAGAGAGAGAGAGGGAGAGAGAGACAGACAGACAGAGAGAGAGACAGAGAGACAGAGACAGAGAGCACAGGGTGAGTTGAATAGGAAGGGATCATATCTAAAAAAATAAAATTAAGGGGTGAGAGAGGAATAGATTGGGAGGAGAAAAGGAGAAATGGAATGGGGCAAATTATCTCTCATAAAAGAGGCAAGAAAAAGACTTTTCAATGGAGGGGAAAAGGGGGGAGGTGAAAGGGAAAATGTGAAGCTTACTGTCATCACATTTGGCTCAAGGAAGGAATAAAATGCACACTCATTTTGGTATGAAAACTATCTTACAGTACAAGAAAGTGAGGGAGAAGGAGATAAGGGGGGGGATGATGGAAAGGAAGGCAATGTGAGAAGGGAGCAATTAGAAGTCAACATTCTTGTGGAAGGATGAGGTCAAAAGAGAGAATAGAAGAAATGGGGGGCAGGATAGGATAGAGGGAAATATAGTCAGTCTTACACAACATAACTATTGTGGAAGTCATTTACAAAACTGTATGTACATAGGCTATATCGAATTGCTTGCCTTCTCAATGGGGATGGGTGGGGAGGGAGGAAGGAAAAGAAGTTGGAACTCAAAGTTTTAGGAACAACTGTTGAGTACTGTTCTTGCATACAACTGGGAAATAAGAAATACAGGTAATGGGGTATAGAAATTTATCTTGCCCTACAGGACAAAAGAGAAGATGGGGACAAGGGAAGGAGGGGATGTTAAAAGGGAGGGCAGATTGGTGGTGAGGGTAATTAGAATACTTGGCATTTTGGGATGGGGGGAGGGAAGAGATGGGGAGAACATTTAGAACTCAAAATTTTGTGGAAATGAATGTTGAAAAGTTAAAATAAATTTAAATTAAAAAATGTGTAGAACCTCAAAAAAGAAAAAGAAAAAAAGAAGAGTAGGAGGAATGAGGAGCAGGAGGGAGGCATTCATGATGATTGGGAGATAATACAGATTCTCTTCTCTTCATAAGCTAGCCACATTTTTAAACCCAAAATTGGGAACCTGGTATGACAATCAATCAGTAAAAAAAAATTATTAAGACCTGTTAAAACTAGGCACCATTCTAAGCCATGGGAATTAAAAGACTGAAATAAATCAGACTCTTCCTTTGAGGAACTTACACTCTATCAGGAGAGATGAGGTAGAAAAAGATGTTAAACCCTAAGGAGACCAGAGAAAGCTCCATACCAAAGATGGGACTCAGGTATAGTCTTGAATGAGACTAAGGATTCTATGGGGCAGAGAAACACATTCAAGACATGGGAGAAAGCTAATACAAAGGTATGCAGAGAAAGAACAAAAAAAAAAAGGAAAGTTGATTTGGCTGAAGGAAGCAGGAAGTGGGGTAATGTAGCAAAAGGGGTGGAGGTGAAGTTATAAATGACACTAAATTCTAAACTAAGGAGTATATATTTGATTGTAGAAATAATAGGGAGCCATGAGAGTATATTGAGTAAATGAGTGAAATGTCCAGATTTGTGATTTTAGAAAATTACTCAAGAAGTTATGGTGGGTGGGTGAGGGAATAGATTGGATAACACAGAGATAAGGGAGTGAGTCCAGTGAGAAAGCTAGTTCAGTAATCTGTGTGAGAGATATTGAGTATCTGAATTAGGGTGGGTTAGTGGAGACAGGGGGATTTATGTAAGAGATGTTGTGGATGGAAATGATAAGAGGGGGCAACTAGCTAATTTGGTAACTACACAGTAAAGAAGAAAGGATATTACAGATTGCATATTTGTATTACTGGAAAGATGGTGGTACCTTCAAAAGAAATTTTAAAATTGGAATAAGAGGATTGGATTTGTAGGAACATTTGAGTTCCAATTTGAACATGTTGAATTTAAGATAATTGAAGGATATCTAGCTTGAAATATCTAATAGGCAGTTGGTAATTCCTAGATGGAGCTCAATATAGACAACAGGGATGAACATATTAATCTAGGTTTCATGTATATAGAAATGACAAATATATGGAAGTTTATGAGATCATCAAATGAAAGAATGTAGAGAAAGAAGAGAATGGATCTCAGAGTGTATTAGATCACTGAATGATCAAGTATATTGAATTACATTTAGAGGGCATGACATGGATACAACAATCCAGCAAAGTAGACTGAAAAGTAGCAGAGGGAGGGGAGGAAGAGAATAGTATCACTGTAATAGGAAAGGAGAAAGTATTCAAGAGAAAAGGATGGTCAATAATGTCAATTAATTTGAGAGGGTCAATAAGAATACAGACCAAGAAAAGGTCATCAGACTTTTCAATTGAGTGGTCATTGATAACTAAATAGAGTGTTTTCACTTGAGATAGAATTTGAAGCCAAATTGCAAGGGGCTGAGAAATGACTGAAAGGAGGGGTAGAGTCAAGATGGCAGAGTAGAAGCATGGATGTGCTTGAGCTGTCCCCCAAAACCCCTTAAAATACCTGTAAAAATTACTTTAAACAAATTCTAGAGGAGGAGAAGCCAAAAAAATGATCCAGAGTGAAATTGATTTCTAGTCCAAGACAATCTGGAAGACCAACAGGAAGGATCTGTTGTGCTGGGCTTGGAGTGGAGCACAGCCCAGTATGGGTCACACTGGCACAGACCTGACTGGGCAGGTCTCAGGGCACTGGTTTCTAGATTTCTCAACCCACAAGCACCAAAGATAGCTTCAAAGGTCAGTGAGAAAGCTCTCTCACCTGGGTGAGAGGGAAGTGTGGTCTGGTCCCAGCCCCAGCCCCAGCCCCAAGGTGGAAGCAGGCATTACCACAGCAGTGGCTACTTCTGGAGCTCTTGGCCTGCAGATGGTATAAGAATCAAGCAGCTGATCTGGGTCTCAGTCCTGAGTGGTTGTCCTGAGGTGAGGAAGAGCACTAGTGTAGTGGAACAGTTGATGGCTGTGGAGAGGGAATCCTACTTACAATTTTGGGGCAGAAAAAAAGTACTTTTGGCTGTTCACAGACAAGAGCACAGGCCAGCAGAGGAGTAAACAGCTCTTCCTTAGTTATACCTCTTTGGAAGAACTGAGAACTTCCGGGTCCCTATAGATACCTCTGAAAAGAGCTATACAAAATCTCTGAAACCTGGGGTAGTATATCTTCCACTTAACAAAGAGCTCAAAAGTCATATGATTGGATGGGAAACTGCCCCGAAACAGGAAAAGTAAAACTGTAGAAGGTTACTTTCTTGGTGAAAAGGTATTGTCTTCTGTCCTTTCAGATGACATCAAGAAATTATAAAACAAAAACAAAAGAATGAAAAAATAGAAGATAATGTGAAATATCTGGTTGGAAAAACAACTGATCCGGAAAATAGATCTGGGAAAGATAATTCAAAATTATTGGTCTACCTGAAAACCATAATAAAAAAAGAGCCTAGACATCATCTTCCAAGAAGTTATCAAGGAAAACTGCCCTGATATTCTAGAACCAGAGAGTAAAATAGAAATGGAAAGAATTCACCAATCACCTCCTCAAAGAGATTCCCAAAGGAAAACTCCTAGGAATATTGTAGCCAAATTGCAGAGTTTCTAGGTCAAGGAGAAAATATTACAAGCAGCCAGAAAGAAGCAATTCATGTATTGTGGAATATAATCAGGACAACAGCGGATTTAGCAGCTTCTACACTAAGGGATCAAAGGTCTTAGAATATGATATTCCAGAGGTCAAAGGAGCTAGGATTAAAACCAAAAATCACCTACCCAGCAAAACTTCAGGGAAAAAAATGGAATTTCAATGAAATAGAGAACTTCCAAGCATTCTTGTTGAAAAGACCAGAGTTGAAAAGAATATTTGACTTTCAAATACAAGAATCAAGAGAAACATGAAATGGTAAACAGGAAAGAGAATTCATAAGGAACTCATTAAACTGAACTGTTTACATTCCTACATGGAAAGATGATATTTGTAACTCATGATACCTTTTACAATATTAGAGTAGTTAGAGGAAATATGTATATATTTATATATGTATATATATGTAGGTGTATGTATGTGTATATTGCATATGTGTATGTATATGTGTAGGTATGTATATGTATGTTTGTATATATATATGTATGTGTGTATATATAGATAACTATATAGATATAGAAAAATGGCACAGGGTGAGCTGAATATGAGGGGAGAATACCTACAAAATAAAATTTACTGTTGAGAGGAATGTGTTGAGAGAAAAAGAAAGGGAGAAATAGAATGCAGCAAATTATCTCACATAAAAGTGTCAAGAAAGAGCTTTTACAATGGAGGGGAAGAAGGGGGAGATGAAAAGGAATAAGTGAGCCTTACTCTCATGGGATTTGGCTTTAGGAGGGCATAACACACTCAACTGGGCATGAAAATCTATTTTACCCTGCAGGAAGGTGGAGGTGGGGGAGAGGGAACAGGTCAGTGGAGAGAATGGAACAAATTGAGGGCAGGACAGGACAGAGGGAAATGTAGTTAGTCTTTCGCAACATGACTGTTATGGAAGTGTTTTGCATGACTACATATGTATGACCTATATCAAATTGCTTACTTTTTCAATGAGAACAGGTAAGGAGGGAGGAAGGGAGAGAATATGGAACTCAAAGCTTTAAAAATGAATGTTAAAAATTGTTTTTGCATGCATCTGGAAAATAAGATGTTCAGGCAATGGGGTATAGAGATCTATTTTAGCATATGGGAAAATAGAGGGGAAGGGCGTGATAGAAGGGAGGACAGATTGGGGGAAAGGATTGATGGGGTGCATGCTGTCCTGGGGTAAGGGATGGGGAGAGATGGGGAGAAAATTTTGAATTCAAATTCTTGTGGAAGTGAATGTTGAGTACTGAAAAATAAATTATATATATATATGTATATATAAAATGAATGAAAGAAAAAGAAGTGGAGGTACCAAGTTTAGATGATTTTTATCATGTAGTTTAGCTGAGAAGGGGAAAAAAGCTACAGAAAAAATGACTAGAGGATATGGTGGTATCATGTAAAGGTTTTTAAGAATTGGTAAGACAGGTATATTTGTAGATAGTAGAGAAGGAATGTATAAATAAGGAAAGACAAGTTTAGAAAGAGCATGTTCATCCTTCATTGCTGAAGAAGACTGTGCCATCAGAGAAATGATGATATGACTTGCACTTGACTTTGTATTGAGTGAGGGAGGGCTGTGCAGGTCACCAGCTGCACTTCTCCTCCAGAGCCACCTGAATCCAGTGACCAGATATTCATCAGGATGACTGGAGATGACACAGGATGAGGCAGTTGGGGTTAAGTGACTTGCCCAAGGTCACACAGTTAGTGAGTATCAAGTGTCTGAGGCAGTAATGATAAGAGTTAACATTTGAATAGTAAGTGTTTTACATATCTCATTTGATCTTCAAAATAACCCCATGCAGTAGATATTCTTATCCTAAGTGTACAGATGACTGAGAAAGAGAGTAAGTGACTTATCCAACATGACACAAATAAGAAGTTTCTGAGACAGGATTTGAACTGAAATAATTCTGACTTCAGGTACAACATTCTATCCATTGTGCCACTTAGCTGCCTCAATTGTCAATGCAGTTTGTTAGAGAAGATGGAACATAATAGGATTAAGGACAACTGTGACAGTGTTGGCTTTTGCAAGGGATAGGGCAACCTGATCATCGGAAACAAGGAGTAAATAAGGAGAGAATTGTGGGGGGAAGGTGAAGTCAGTGGGGTCTGAGTTATACAGTGGAGAGGAGAGAGCTCACAATGAATGTGCCTTCTATTTTTTCAGTAAAATACAAGTTCCTCATAAGAGACTTGAAGAAAGAAGAAAACATTTGGAATGTCCACTCAGGGCAGTAGCAAAGAAAATAAATCAGGATTCAGCAAAAGGACTATTTTGTTACAAAGGCCCAATAAAGACTAGATAGCAAATTCATAGTAGATCCAGTCAACTCAGTTGTGGGACTTGTTCCAGCTCTATCCGGCAACATGCTAAGTAAGGGAAGAGAAGAAAGACGAGAATAACCTAAGGCTGATGTTTGGAAGGGTCCTCAATAGAAGTAGAAGCAAGGAATGGGGAAAAAGTGATTGAGTGGCACTTAACTGGTTAACTTAAGATTCAAGATTCAGAAGGGAAGAAAGTAAAGCCAGTGAAGGAATGATGACCTTGGAAAGAACTAATGAGTGTAAGGTTTGAAAGTTCTGATAAAGATGAAAAATAACCCAAGTTTTGTGTTTTTATAAAGGAATTTCAGAATTTTTGATCATGGAAGTGGAACTTGTATGGGTGATGGCAAGATCAAAGGTGTGTCCATTCCTGAATATGGCTGATAATGGAGCAGACCCTAGACTAGTCCAACAAATCTAGCAAAGAAGTCTAACAAATCCTTTTATTAAGGGAATTTGTTCTGTGAAGTTGGATTTAGTCAAGGGGCTGCACTTGAGGACCTAGAAGCCCACATTGTGGCCTTGAGGTTGCATATTTGCCACCCTGGGACTAGAGGAATAGATCATGAGAAGCGAGTAGACAAAAGGGGTATTTCCTAAGTGTCATTGAAAGTACATATTCTTTTTTTGAAACTATGACTATCCCACATAATCTAGACTACGTGACTTCCAAACTGACCACTACTAACCTAAAGGTTTTTTACAAGACATATTAGAAGCAAAATATTTGTTTCTCTAGGACTCAAAGATCTAAAGAACAAATGGGCAGAGGAAATGGGATGGGACTACTTAAAACAAGGGGCAGATCAAGGCATTTAAAGTTAATTAGTTATTGACCTATTGGTCAATTAATTAACAAATGACAGCCAAATATTTACTAGGTACACACTATTTTAAAATATGAAGTTTGTCATAAGTGACCATTAAGTTAGTTTCTAGCTGTAACATTATGTGTGCTAGATTTTATGTATAAGGCACTAACTAATCTCAGTAAACCTTGAAAATAGTGTGGATGATATCCACAAAATAGGTCAGAGTAATCCCCAAGATATTAGCTAGAGTTTCCAGGGGCTCCTTTAGTTCCCTCAGAAAATGTAATAAAGGTAAATTTTTCCATAGATCATGGAATTAACACCAATTGCCTTCTGGTAGAAGCCTGCTCTACTTCCATTTCACCCTCTGTCTCCACTGACACCCCATTAAACAGGTGGCTTCCAATATCAATTGAGACCTTTTACTCCCTGAAGTGAGAGATACCCTTCCAAGTCCTAGAGTCTTTTATTGGCTATTTTTCTAGACCCTAATGATAAATGATAAAAATTTTCCTTAACTTGATCCTTACCTTTTTTAACTGTGACATTAATATGTAGAGACTTTGAGGTGTAGTGTTTCCTCCAAAGAATGCCAGTGCAGTGGTATAAGGCTTCGTGGTTCTTTGTGGCATGAGGAATATAGTAGTCAAAGTTCTCATACCAGTATTTGAGGGAAATGTTATTATGGTAGTAAGTCACCTTGTATACAGTTCGATTCTTCCAACCATGGCAACGCAGACATAGGGAATCTCCCTCTTCCACGGTCACAGGTGAAGCTTGGAGAAGCAGCCAGTCTGAAAGTGGCAAGCAAAACAACAACAAAAACAAACTTCAGGGATTTTGCTGTGACTTTGACATCCTCTTCCTCTCTCCACAGTATTAGACGGATAGAGAGGTGGGATGAGACGGGAAATGGAGAAGAATCTTTGATTTTTCTTCCAGAGATTCATCTAGACCAGGCCTCTTAAATCTCTTTATTATTATGGATCTTTTTGATAGTGTGGTGAAGCCCAGGGACCCCTTCTATCAACCCCCTCCTCAGAATTTTAAAAAATTTATTACTATTTAAAAACTCTGATCTATGGATTCTTCAGTTTGAGTCAGGACTGATATATTGAGCCTATTTTAACCCTTTCTACCCCAACCTAAGTTACAGATTATTCAAGCACAACAAGCCCTCATTGGGAATCTTAACCTGTGGAAGAGTCAATTCTATCCTCTTCTTTTCATACATGAGTATTTCATAGTTCCTCCCTTTACCCTTTCTACAATTCATTCAAAGTACAAGGCCATGATTCGACAAACTATCCACACTGGGACCTCCTTTCCTTTCACCACCAACACATTGTGTACTTCAAGTCCAAATCTCACAGCCATCACCATGAGAGGTAATTCCTGTGGAGATGGGACCCAGCATTTGCTCTCAGGGTACTGGAATCCCTGCTTCCTCAGCAATCACAGTTACCAAATACCCAGAAAATAAATTCTTCATCACCAAAGTTTAGTTCTTGACATTGTCAAATGGTTTAATATCAGAAATGGATATGATTTTCAGTAGAAATGACATTAGAGAATATTCCCATCTGTTTTGCCATTGCACCATATGTACCATGGGACCTTTCCATATGATTTTCTGCTGAAACCTTCTGTTTGTATGATTCCCATTAGAATGTGAGTTCCTTCCACTATTTGATAAAAACTTTTGAGAAAACTGGGAAACATTATGGCAGAAACTAGGTATCTTATATCATATAGCAAGAGAAATTCAAAATGGGCACAAGGTTGATACCATAAGCAAATTAAGAGAACAAGGAATAGTTTACCTATCAGATCTGTGGAGAAGGGAAGAATTTGTGACCAATTAAGACATAGATAGCATTATGAAATCTAAAATGGATAATTTTGATTATACTGAACTAAAAAGTTTTTACACAAACAAAACCAATGCAAATAATATTAGAAGGAAAGCAGAAAACTTGGAAAGAATTTTTGCAACTAGTGTCGTGATATGTCTCATTTCTAAAATACATGGACAATTGATTCAAATGTACAAGAATACAAGTCATTCTCTAATTGATAAGTGGTCAAAGGATATGAGCAGGCAGTTTTCAGATGAAGAAATCAAAGCTATCTATAGACATATGAAGAAATGCTCTAAATCACTATTGGTTAGAGAAATTCAAATTAAAATAACTCTGAGGTACCACATCACATCTATCCCATTGGCTAATATGACAATGAAAAGAAATGATGAATTTTGGAGAGGATGTGGGAAAATTGGTACACTAATACACTAGAGGTGGAGTTATGAACTGTTCCAGTGATTCTGGAGAGCAATTTGGAACTACGCCCGAAGGGCAATCAAACTATGCATATGTTTTGATCCAGCAATACCACTGTTAAGTCTGTATCCCAAAGAGATCACAGAAAGGAGAAAAGAACCTACATGAACAAAAATATTCACAGTAACTCTTTTTGTGGTGGCAAAGAATTGGAATTCAGGGGATGTCAATCAGTTGGAGAATGGTTGAACAAGTTGTGGTATATGAATGTAATGGAATGCTATTTTGCTACAAGAATTGATAGACAAGCAGATTTCAGAAAAACTGGGAAAGACATGAAATGATGCTGAGTGAAGTGAGCAGAACCAGAGAAACATTGTACATAGTATCAGGAACTGTTGTAATCAACTATGAATGATTTAGCTCTTCTCAAAAATACCTTGATCCAAGACAATTCCAAAAGACCCATGATGGAAAATGCTGTACATATCCAAAGAAAGAACTAATCTAGTTTGAATGCAGATTGAAGCATACTATTTTCACTTTCTTTATTTTTTTTGGTGGTTCTCTTCTTTTGGTTTGTTTTTTCTGTTACAACATGACTAATATGGAAATACGTTTTACTTGATTGCATATATATAACCTATTTAAATTGCTAATCATCTTAGAGAGAAAGGGAGATAATTTGGAACTCAAAATTTTTGAAAAATGAAAGTTAAAAATTGTCTTTACATGTAATTGGAAAAAAATACTATTAAAAAGAATGTGAATTCCTTGAGAGCAAGATTGTTTTACTTATCTATTTGTATTCTTAATGCTTATAACTGTATTTTGCTTAATTTTTCGTTCATTCATCTGCCCATTTTTTCACTGCTAAAACAAGGTGGGAATACAAGGATGAGTCTTATTATACAAGTTCCTTAAGACAAGGGCCTGTTTTTTCCTTCCCTTGTTTATCCAAAATTTAAAACTCTTTATGTTCCTAGATTATAGTAAATGTTTAATAAATGCTCATTGGTTGAAACTTCTAGAGACTGGTGAAATCCTATATAATGACAGAACTGCACCAGATTGGAGTTGGAAGGGACTTCACAGGCCATCTAGTTAAAACTGTATTCAAGCAAAAACATCCTCCATGATATACCCAACCAACTCTCATGCTGTCTTTGACTAAAGACCTCTAAGTGCCTCCTGAGATCTGTATTTATTAAGAAATATTTTCTTCTATTAAGCTCAAACCTTACTCTTTCACCTTTATTTCTAAACTCATCTCAGGGGCTAAACAGATACATCTAATTCCTCTTCTATCTGAAAGTCTGTTGTTGTTTGTCCTTTATTCTGAAAGATAACCATGACATCAGGGAGGTGATTATATGACATGTAACTGAATTGGATCTACATGAAGGAGGGCATTGCAAAGTCACCAGACTCACTTTTTCCTCCAGATCCATTTGGCTCCACTGCTAAGATATAGATCAGGATGACTGGAGATGGTCCTGCATGCAGTGGGAGACCTTGGCCTTTTTAAGCTAAGGTCTTTAACAGGTCTCAGTTTGACTTTAGTGAATTTAGTGATAAGGATAGGTAAGAAATGAGGCAAAGAATGGTCTCTTTTACCTAGGTAAAAAATCAATTTGGGAGGGAAAGACCCTAAGGGTTTCTGGTCAAAGTAGAAACAATTGTTATTAACACTTAGTCTGAGCCACTCAGGACCCAAACAGTGATTGACTTGGGACCTATTATTGTTCAACGAATGAGAGCCAGAATAATTTGGATTTAAGTCATGGCCCTTATGAAGAAAAAGCTGTAACCCCAAAAGCTCCAGCTTCTGGAATAGGGACTCACAAAAACTGCTGGGAAAACTGGAAAACAGTATGAATAAATCAACTAGTCATAGAACAACATCTTGTACTCTATGCCAAAATAAAGTAAAAATGAAACCGTAATTTTGATACAAAGACTGATTTTATAAGCAAACAAGGATAGTAATAAATAGTTTACCTATAAAATTTATGGAGAATTGAAGAATTTATGACCAAACAAGAGATAGAGAACATTTTGAAATGCAAAATGGATAATTTTGATTACTTTAAATTGAAAAGGTTTTGCGCAAAGCCAGTGCAACCAACATTAGAAGGAAAGCAGAAAGCTGAGAATCAATCTTTATAAGCAGTGTCTCTGATAAACATCTCATTTCTAAAATATATAGAGAACTATGTCAAATTTATAAGAATACAAATCATTTCCCAGTTGATACATGGTCGAAGGATAGGAACAGGCAGTTTTCAGATGGAGAAATTAAAGCTATCTGTAATGAAATGAAAACATGCTCTAAATCACCATTGATTAGAGAAATGCAAATCAAAACAACTCTGAGGTGGTACCACCTATCAAATTGGCTAACATGACAAAACAGGAAAATGATAAATGTTGGAGATGGGGTAAAATTGGAACACTAATGCATTATTGGTGGAATTGTGAACTGATCCAACCATTCTGGCGAGCAATTTGGGTCTATGAAACTGTGCATAAAAATGGGAAAAGGACCCACATTGACAAATATATTTATGGCACTCCTTTTTGTGTTGGCCAAGAATTGAAAATTGAAGGGCTGTCCATCAATTGGGAAATGGCTGAACAAGTTGTGGTATATGAATTAACGTTTGCATTTATCCTTATTGAATTTGATCATAGGAGAGAAGAGAATTATAGACTTCGAGCTTGAAAGAACATCTGAAGCCATCTAGGCCAACATCTTCATCTTCCAGATGAGGGAAACAAGGTATAGAGAGGCTATCACTTGACTAAGAGCAGGAGGCTAATAAGCATCAAGCAGGATTTAAAATCCCCTAACTCAAACCAGAGAGCGTTCCCTTACACTATTTTGATTGTCCAACACTTATGTCTGTCAAGCTTTTTTGTATCTTTACTCTAATGTGTTAGCTATCTTTTCTGCTTGGTGCCATTCACAAATTTGATAAGCTTTCCATCTAAGCCTTTAACAAAGTCTATGATAAATGCTAGCCTCAGTTTCCTCATCTGAAGTATGGAGATAATAATAGCACCTACCTTATAGGGTAATTGTTAAGGATAAAATGAGATAATATATACAAAGCACTTTGTAAATCCTAAAGCACTGTATCAGTGATACTACTTTTAATCCCATCCTTACTCTTATTACATGGAGGCAGTCTTTTCACGTTAGCACTTACGATGCACCAGGCACTATTGTGATCATTTGCCATTCAACCAGTTTTGATCTAACTAATGGTATTACTATAACTTATATTTCCTTGCTTTATCCTCAAAAATAGCATGAGATGAGTGCATTATTAAAATATTGATGAACTCTATAGAAAGCATTTGATTGTTCACCAGTCTTTTAACTCTGTCAAAAAAAAAAAAAAAGAAATGAGGTTAATTGAGCAAGATCCACTCTAGACAAAGATAGGTTGACAATGACTCTAGGTGCTCCTGCCCCAAGCTCCCTTCTAACACAGTTAAGGGGACCCAGCTTAGCCCTGTAACCTGTCTATGATTGAGACAATTTGAGACACATGACTTTGAGTTAACTCCTTTACTGGCTCCCCAGTATGAACCCTATTATTAAGAAAACTTGGGGCCCATGAATCAAACCACTCCTAAGTCTTGCACAGAAAAAAGGGAGTAGTAGTGAAGATCTATCCAGTATGGCAAATCAAGAAGACCTCATCCAGGTAGTCAGGCAGTCAGGCAGAAATAACCACCGGAAGGGTACTCATCCCTCTTTCCTTAGACTCTCCATAAACTTTCTGGACACCATGGGAGGGTTGGTTAGGTGGGAAAAAATGTCATGAACATTCATTCCACTTGAATTACCTGAAAGTCAACAGCTATAAGACTCTTGGTAATTTCAGCATCACCAGGAATTGCTATCTATCCTGCCACAGCATCCTACAGACCGCAGGGCATTGTGCTATCTGATTTACTGATGCACTGAACTTTGAGATTCACACTAATGCTGAATACTTAAAACATTCAGGTCTGTCTAACTTTCCTGCAGCTTTATTGCTTTATATGTCTCATCTTTCTTGATTAGAGTGTGAACTCCTTGATAGCAGAAGCCTTCATGTTTGGTTTTGAGTCATATCTCCAACACTTAGCCCAGTGCTTAACACACATTACTCACTTGAAAAGTGCTTTCTCATTTAATCATGGCCCCAGATCTCCCTAGGTCCAACACTTACCACTGTGGACTTCTAGGCTCATAGGGTCACTGCGGGCAGAAGTACTAGTCTTGCAACTATATCGTCCACTGTCATTGATGGTGGCAAAATTGATGTTAAAGCTGGGAGTTTGAACTGACATGCTGGAATTATTGTGGAACCACTCGGTGTGGTTGCTGTGTGAGGTGCTGGATCCATTACAGTGAAGGGTCACATTCTCATTCCTGAAAATTCTGTTCCATGGAGGATTCAAGGACACGAAAGCCTTTGAAGTACCCTCTATGGGTCAGAGAGTAGAAAGAGAGACAAAGAAAAGGATATTGAAAAGATGTCCAGTCTCAGAAACTCAGACATTCAAAAATCCATTTAACAGTTAATCAGTTGTCCTGACTTGCTCTGAGGCCCTGATGTTCTGGGCACTGAAGGGAGATTCAGCAGGAGAGGAATTTCTTCCTTCTTAGCACTTCTGCCAAATCTAGGAGCCTGTTCTCTATTGTCATCCTTTTTTGGCCTCTCTGTAGCCTCTAATGCTTTTGATCATCCATTTCTTTTGATATTCTTTTTTCTGTTTTTTGTTTTTGTTTTTTTTTTTTTGGTATGTGACAGTTTTCTCTTGGTTCTCCTCCACACTCTCTGACTACTCCTCAGTCTTTTTTGCTGGATTTCATCCACACCAGGGATGGGGAACCTGCAACCTTGAGGTCACATGTGGCCCTCTAGGTCCTCAAGTATGACCCTTTGACTGAATCCAAAGAGGTTGCCCATCCTTGAGATAGACTCTTCCCTCCCACTCCTATTTCATGGAAGAAATAGCTACATACAAAGTGTCCTCCCTCATCTTGGTTCAGTTGCTTGATGAATAAAGTCTCCTAAGCTTGAGCTACAGCAAAAATTCTCGGAGCTTTAATGTATAAGCGTAATCACAGAACCTCTGCTTCCTCTAATAGAAGACAGCAACTCAGCAAATGACTACAGCTGAAGTCAGGAAGTGGAAACTGACCATCTATGGTGTCACATACAGACAATGGAACATTGACCAAGTATTGACCATTTAGGACCAGAAGAGGGCCACACCAGGAAGAAACTATGTACCATACCCACAGGAAAGGTAGAGACTAGACATTTAGCAGAATCTATGCAATGAGAGACCAGTGGGGAACAAGGATAATAGGAATAACATTAGGGTGATCCTGCAGAGTAAAGGCCTCAGTTTCCTCTTCATAGGTGAGACTTGAATACACGTTCTCCCTACATATGAGCTTTTCCTTGTGTTCATTATGTTTGCTTACTTGTCCTATTGATGTGTGTGTATGTGTGTGTGTGTGTGTGTGTGTGTGTGTGTGTGTTGGAAAGTGTATTCATGTTTCTGGGGATAAGATTTATTGCTATTTTCTGACTTAGCAGTTTTATCAAGTGGCTTTGCTTCAAACAATTTTGTATTGTGGTGACTAGAAAAAAAAACTAATCATATTGGTGGGGACTCACGAACTATGTTTTGGATTGGACCTACAAAGAACCTTGAAGTTGGCGTAGCCTTGTAGGAGGAACCCACTGTGACAGGTGAGGTTTACCCTCAATGTTTTACATCTGTTTTTAAGACTGAGGAATACAGTGGAGTGAAATAAAAATTTTTGAGGGAAAACACAGAGAGGATAGTCCTGGGATGATGGCAGAGTGAGAGAGAGAGAGAGAGCTATCCTGAGGGTGGCTCTACCCTCATTATACCAAATAAGGTATGTTAAGAGCCTCTAAATGCATGAAGTAAAAGTATAACAGGAAAAAGAAAAGCAAGAGAATCCATTCTAGAGTAGTTATCGGAAAAAACCTTGAAGATTGACTTGCCAGTCTATGACTTTGGGCATACCTGAGGAACATATCCCTTCCTTCTTACCTTTTCCCAAGCCTCCTGTAGGCCTATGTTGACCTTGTGACACCCAAGGCTGCAGCAATTTTAGGCAACAGCTTTTAGAGTTAAATCCCTGATTGTGTATGTGTGTGTGTGTGTGTGTAAAATCTCACACTACTAGGACAGATGAAGATCCTATATAGATGTTTTGACTCTCAACCCTTTTTCACATGCAGCTTAAACTGTCCCAGAGCAAACCTGCAACCTGTCTGTGACTGAGGCAAAATGAAACACCAGACTTTGGAGTGAATTTCTTGACAATGTCTCAGTGAGAGCCCCACAACCATGACAGTTGAGGTCCATGAATCAAATCAGTCCTAAGCCTTACAAAGAAGGAAAGGGGGTGGATGTAGAGAACTGTCTAGTATGGAGAATAAGAAAATGGGGAAAGAAGGAGATCAGAAACATAATACTGATTAGAACTATTTTAACGTAGTATAGGAAGAAAAAGATGGAATATAGGGATATACATACATATGATATACATGATATATAAATATATTCATTTATATGAAATATCAATATTCACAACATATATTTGGTGCATACACACATGCATATATGTATATATACCTGCATGTACATGTATGCATATATGTGTGTATATATGTATATGCATCTATATACATATATCTATATGTATACATACATCTATATGTACATATGTATTTATACATATCTATACATCTCTATTTTTCTATCTCTGTCTATCTCTATCTATCTATCAATCTATTTATTTATCTATCTATCCTTTTGTTACTCTGTTGCTATCACCTGGCAGGTACTTCATTTAGACAGCAGTGGGGAAGGGTGACCTTCCCCCTTATCTCAGCACCCCCCCTCAATTTCCCATACCCCATGAAAAGTAATCAGGAGAGAAGAATGATATAGATCTTCCTACCATATAAATGAACCAAGAGTCAACCACTATAAACCTTCTGGTGAGATCAGGACCACCAGTTGTTACCATCTGCTCTGCCGAGTGCCGTACAACCCTGGACACTATTATATGACTTGTTGGCTCATCCTAAAAGCCCTTGTACCTTATCATCCATACCAATACTGCATTCTTAAAACTTTCAGTACTAATTATCTACTCTGTAACTCTTACCTCTCCTAATAAGAGCATGAGCTTCTAGAGGGAAGAGAATATCTTATTTTTTTAAACTTGTACTCCCAAAACATAGTACACATTATGCACTTAAAATGTTTTTTCATTCATTCTCACCTTCCTGGATCCTTACCCCTAATCTCCCTAGGACCAATACTAAGTGGTATAGACTTCTAGATATATAGGGTCATTCAAGGCAGAACCACCAGTCTGGCATTGATCTTCTCCAGTGTCTTTGATGGTAGCGAAAGTGATACTGGGACTTGGAGTTTGGAATGGAATGCTGGAACTGTTGTGGAGCCACCGAGTCCAATTGCTACCTGAGGTGCTGTGTCTCTAACAGCAAAGGGTCACATTCTCTCCCCTGGAACTCTCCATGAGGGATTCAGGGAGACTATAGCACTTGAAACCTTCCTTTTTTGCTTTTTTTTGTCATGATTTCTCTCATAACTTTGGCTCTTCATATTGATTTATTCTTATTCATAGTTCTCAGCTTTAAACGTTTTCCTCGATATGAATCTTGCCTTCTCCTATCAGACTAGGAATCCTGTGAATCAGTAGGAATTTCCTACTGTGTCTGGGCCTCCCTTGAGGGCTCAGGATACTAGAGCCTTGAAAGTAAGGCAGGACTGATTGGTTGTCAGATGGATTTTTGAATTATCTGAATTTTGACAACTTTATAAATGTCCTTTCCTCTCTACCCTCAGACCCATAGATGCTGTTTCAAAGGGCTATAGTCTCCCTGAATCTCTCATGGAGAGGGATAAGGTATAACCAGAGTGGCAAGCAGGTGGGTGAGCATGTTTCTGAGAACAAAAGTCACACAAAGCAGAGATGGTGAGGTTCTGACATTTATGGTGTGACTGTAATTAAATCATTTAACCTCCCTGAATCTCAGTTTCCTAGTCTAAAAATAGGTATAATAATACATGCCCCACCTGCCTTGTAGGGTTGTTGTGAGGAAAGTACTTTCTAAGTCTTAAACAACTGTAGAAATGGGAGCTATTGCTATTATTACAAAACAAGAGGCAACAGTTAGGGGAACCAAAAAGAGGATAACAGAAGTACTTACCTATGGACCTTCCACTTAAAGCTGTAAGAGACCAGAGAGAGAAAGGAGTCAGGCCACTGTCAGGATAGGAGCTGGAGTATGTGGGGAAGGTAGCCAGAAATCTACAGGACAAGAGTCCCAGTGCGGCCTTTTTCCCCCTGCCCCCATCTCTTCCCAGTACTGTCAGAAATACAGGGTTATCTTCAGAACTAGTGTGTACCTACATAACTCTGGCCAGGAGCTGAAGAATATTCTGGGTGCTGGAGCTCTCAGATCCTTCTCCTTCCTCTAGACATACTTAATCAGAGCTGCCACCCCAATTCAAGTCAGATCTCTGAGCTTTCATTGAAGACTTTGGTTAAGGAAAGTATCAAATGAGTCCAAAAACAAACCTCTTTCAATCTACTGACACTGGAGCATTTCTTTGCAGGACTTTGGCTCTAGGGATTCCACACAAATGTGGCCAAAGTCTAAGATTTCTGAGAAGTCAGAGCTAGGGGCATCTCTTACCTGGATTCCTTCATTCCCTAAAAGGGTCAATGCTATCCTGGGATTTACACACAGAGATCTCATCTCTTTATAGGAACTTCCTTCCTCCCTCATTCAACTGTACCTTGCAGAGACATCTTAAATCAATAAGGAATTAAGGTTGTCAGCTCAGCCTTTTTTTCTCTACCTTCTAGTTAGTCTCCAAGTCAGAATCCACAGACATACAGAGGAATCAGAGCTCCCTAGGAAAGATTCCTAACACACCATTCATGGGCATCTCTATTAATAAAAGATCCATTTCTATATTTCCATCCTTCCATTCCAGCATTTCTCAGGCCCCTCTACTTACCCCATAGTAGTAGAGCTACCCAAAGCAATTTGGGGGTAAGTGCAAAACCTTCCATTGGAACATGAGCTACCTCAGCAGACTACAGGGACTGAAAAGAGAGGAAGGAACTGTAACGAAGAAGAATATATGAAAAAAGAGGAAGTATGTTGCTTTTTGTATCAGATCTCATTAGATACCTGCAGCATCTTGGCTTCCTTCGATTTCTAAAGATGATATTCAATAAGATTATGTAGTTTCATGTATTCATATCCACAAATTCACCTTCTTCCACTTTGCCCACTTTCCACAATCCCACACATGTGATAGAAGTTTGACTGCAGGGAGTAGCCAGAGCAGATTCTTGACTAGGAGAAGAGAGCCATGAGTGTATAAGGATAGATTTGGGCAATGGTTGTAATCAGTTAAGCAAGCAACAAGTATTCATTAAATACTGCCCTATAAAGAAGGGAACAGAATATATGTTGTGTCAATTTAAATGAAAAAAAGAAAAAAAGACATTTACCATGTTCAAGGATCTGAGACAGACACAGATAAAGTTCCTGCCCTCATTGATCATAAAGTTTTGAACTTGAAGGAACATTAGAGATCATTCTATTCAAACTCTTCTTGGATGGCTCAGCATGTGTAAATAGCAATTGTTTCTGTCCTGGCCAGAAACTCTTAGGGTCTTCCCCTCCCAGAGATTCTTTTGTGACAGCAAACTAGGTCATCTTTTGCCTGCATTCTTATGTAAGCTTTAATTACTGAATGGGTGCTACCTCAGACAAAATGAAACCTGGAAAAGCTCCGGATGAAAAAGGTCAACATCTCCCATTGCATCCAGGGCCAACGTCAGTTGTTCTGACACTATATCTTGACACTAGACCCAGATGACTGTGGAGGAGAGTGTGAAGCTGATGACTTTGCACAGCTCTGCCTCACTCAAGTTCAATTCACTTGCAAGTCAAGATATTCCCCTGCTGATATCATTGGTCATCTTCAAGAACCAAGGACAAACAACAAAAACAGCAACAATTTTACAGATGAGGAGACTGCAGTCCAGAGATAAAGTGACTTGTTCAAGGTCATATGGCTTGTAATTGAGTCAAGTTTCGAACCTAGTCCATATGGCTACAGAATCAATGGTCTTACATCAGCAGGAACACATTCTAGTGAGGCAGAGTTGTAAGTAAAACAGATTGAACAGGACTTTTCTTCAACATGCAAACATATAAGGGGAGGGAGGGGAGATATGTTCCTTTGCTCCAGAATCCCATTGCCCAACTGTCCTCCACCTTCCCCCTAAAATCCCAGAGTGACCATCACTACTCACTTCTCTGTCCTTGGACCTTTACGCTCTCTGTATCCCTTTGCCATTATGTTTCTTCTCTATGACATGCTGTACCCTGCTTTCCACCTCCTCCTTCTCACCTGTCTCCTTCCCAGGCATTTAAAGCATTGTTGGTTGAACATCAGACGTTAGGCTGAACTCCCTGGCTGTCCCTTCCCAAAGGCATTTGATTGGGACAGACTGTCAAGTACCCACTCCATAACTGTGTATGCCCTAATGCAGAGCTTCAACTCTGAATTTAGTATATATGACACAGTTACAAAGTGAAAAAAATACAAGTACACTAGATTAAGTCCAGATAAGAGATACAATGGATGATATTAGAAAGAAGGCAATGGAGGCTTCTGACTAGGCAAATCTTGGAAAGCTCTGTGGTTGAGATGGCATTTGATCTGGGACTGGAATGATGGACACTTGAAGGAATTCAACCAGTAGAGGTGGAAGGAGAGTACGAGCAAGTATAGGAAGCAGTGTAAGCAGAGTTGGAGGGACAGGGAAGCTCCCAAGACATTCAGGGAAACCAAGATGGCACAGAGTATATGAAATAGTAGTGAAGTACCAGGCTGGAAGGTAAATTGGAGCAAAACTGGTAGAGGGCTTTGGATAGCACATCAAATTCAATATGCCCCAAATCAAACTTATTATCCCTCAAAAAACTAGTTTCTTTTTCTCTATCTCTCCATATCTCTCTTCTTTTCTTCTCTCTCTCTCTCTCTCTCTCTCTCTCTCTCTCTCTCTCTCTCTCTCTCTCTCTCTTTCTCTCTCTCTCTCTGTGTGTGTGTGTGTGTGTGTGCATTAAAGGCAGCACCATTAACAGATCCACTGCATTAAAAAACTGGGAGTTATCTTTGATTTTTCTTTCTCCCTCACTTTCTCATCAGTCCCTTTTGTTTAGTTTTTAACCCTTTAGTTTTTCAGACCCTATCTTAATATAAGCCCTTATTATCATCTATCCAAGCAAATCTCTCCTAACATGTCTTTATACCTTTCCTTTTCCCCTCCAGGCTATCTTTCAGTTAGCTGTCAGAATAATCCACATGATATATAGAGATGATCCTCTAAACTATTCCATTCAAAAATTCAGGGAACCTTCAGTCTTCCTCTATTCTCATTCTGGTAGTTCTTTAACTTTTCAGTTTCAGGGAGCCCTTTGCACTTTTAAAAGTTATTGAGAATCTTTCCCCCAAAGAAATTCTGATTGTGTGAATTATATCTATCAATACTTTCAATGTTAAAAATTAAAATATCTTAATATTATTATGAAAATTGTTTTGAGTTCATTGGTCCCCTGAAAGGGTCTTGGGGGACTTTCTAGGAACTTCCAGGCCACATTTTGAGAGCTTCTGGTTCATTATATAAAGATCCTTCCAATCTGGTGCCTCACTAGGCCACTACTTTCCATTGTGAACTTGAGAGGCTAACTGACTTGGATTGTTTGCATGTGTCCCAAGTTTTCCTACCTCTATATCTTTGTCCATACTGTTTCTTAAGCATAGAATATTCTCTCTCACCTTATTTCATTGCTGTAAAATGGAAGCTTTCTCACCCCCAGAATCTAGCACTGTGCCCAGCACACATAATACATGTTTGTTGAGTACCTGTTGAAAACTTATCCATCTGGAGAGAGCTAGCTCAACTCATATCTCTTCCATAAGACTTTCCTTGATTCAACCAGGTAGGAGTGATCTTTGTTTCTTCAAACTCTCCAGTATATTGGAGCTAATCTATGGCCTCACCATTGTTCTATTTCACATACATTCTATTTGTTTATGTGATATATTCCCTCTGTTGGGCAACTAGGTGGTTCAGTGGATAGAGCACCAGGGCAGGAGTCAAGAGGACCTGAGTTCAAATCTCACCTCAGACACTTGACACTCATTGACTGTGTAACCTTGGACAAGTCACTTAACCTCAATTGCCTCATCCTGGGTCATCTCCAGTCATTCTGATGAATATCTGGTCACTGGATTCAAATGACTCTGGAGGAGAAGTGAGGCTGGTGACCTGCACAGCCCTCCCTCACTCAAAACAAAGTCAAGTGCAAGTTGTTGGGATTGGAAGCTCAATTCCGTGTGGACAGTCTCGGGCGGGTAAAGGTGGGAGCTTCTAAATCTTAGAGCTCTCACGAGACCCCCCCAGGAAACGGCAGGGAATCGAGGTGAACCGAGCTATCTCGAGTAATTCCGCCTCTTCCCGTGAGAAACGTGATGGGAGAGAGATCTCCCCGCCCTCGAGATTGTCCCGGATCTGGGCACACCTAGTTACCTAACAGCACGATATTCAGATGCAAACTATGCGGCTGAAGGTTAAGTAGGATTGAGGAAGCCTGAAAGCGCTCTTAGCACGTGAGGAGCCAAAGAGGACAGTAGGCTCCGCTTTTCTTCTTTCCTCTCTCCCCTCCCCCTCTCTCCCCGCTGTACTTCTACTTCCAATCCCTTAAGATCTTAGCCTCCTTAGGAAATCTCCCCCTCTTCCTCCTAAGGAAGACCCCCCTGCACTTGTAACTGAGACCCTGAAATAAAGCTCAACCCTTGTTCGACTCTGGAACGTTCTTTCTCTCATATGAGCATCTGGTTTTGGCCAACTGAAGACCTCGGAGGTGAGGTAAGAAGACTCGGGTAGCCCACACAGGCCTCTAGGCCTGGCAGTTGGTACCCCAACAGAGGACTGGGAGCGCAGATAATCCTGGATGCTTTGGGAACACCTGGAAGGGGCTGTGAAAGAAGCGAGTCCCGAATCCTAGATTCAGAAGGAGAGAAAGAGTGAGAGAAGCTTCCCACACCCATGGGAAAAGGGCAGAGATGGGGAATCTATTGCCAGTAATAAAGCCAGAGGAACAGGAGGTCTGGGCTGAGAAACTTCACAGGGAATGCAGGAAGGCGGGGGTCACAATAGAGTTAGATGACCTCCGAGAATTTTGTAAAAGGATTTGGAAAGTTTCTCCTTGGCTCAAGCAGGCAGGAATATCAAGAGAAAAATGGGGAGCGGTTGGAGAGCAAATGACTGCTTATGAGCAACAATACCCTGGGGAGCTGGAGGATTTAGATTTCCTGATATTCGGTGTAATTAAGAGCCTGCTGGAAGGGCCGGAGAGGCCAGGGCGGGATTGGAATGAGAGTGGAAGCGAAGAGAGGGGAGGGGAGAACACGGGAGGGACGGAGAGTCCAGGCAAGCAGAAAGTTAAGCGGAAAGTTAAGGAGCGTAAAGAAAAAATAGACTCGGAGCTCCATCTAGTGGATGGAAAAGGCGAGGCAGGGGAGAATACGCCGTGCCTTCCGTCCGCGCCTCCTTATAACCTGCTCCATTGGTCAGACAGTTCAGGGCCACAGTCCAGTTTGGAAAAAGGAATAAGAAAGGCTATAGAGAATGGAGAAGATGTAGGGACATTTCCTGTGCTAGAAATAGCGGACCCCAGTGTCCCCGGTGGCGTTCGAAGGAGCCACATACCCATTAATATTATCACTGATAGTCAGTATGCATCTTTATTAATTTCACGGATTGAGGACTCTATTCTAGATTATAGGTCCAATATTTTTTCACAGTGTGAGCGGCTATTGACCACCATTAATAACAGAACACACCCTTTTTATGTTTTACATGTGCGCTCACATACAAATGGCACAGGACCAATTTTTGAAGGAAATCAAATAGCAGACAATTCACTATACCTGGTAGGGCACACTGTGGAACCACAAGAAAGGGCCCAAAAGGCTCATGATAGGTTCCACCTAGCCACAGAAGCCCTCTGCAAATTATATGGGATAACTCAGGAACAGGCCAGAAAAATTGTTAAGAGCTGTCTCCAAAGTATCCCATTCCACCCATCTCTAGACCAGGGTGTCAATCCTCGTGGCTTGGCACCCAATGAAATTTGGCAAATGGATGTCACCCATCTTAAGGGCCAGTGCATACATGTGACAGTTGACACATGGTCCGGATTCCTTATGGTGACTTTACAGCCAGGTGAATCAAGTGCTAAAGTAATTCAACATCTTTGGCACTGTTTTTCTGTTTCAGGCTTACCCTTAGAAATAAAGACAGATAACAGCCCTGCCTATACTTCTCAAACCCTTACACACTTCCTCCGCAATCTAGGGATTCGACATGTTACAGGAATCCCCTACAATCCACAAGGCCAGGCCATAGTGGAAAGGGCCAATCTCACCTTGAAGGCGATCCTCGCTAAACAAAGAAGGGGAAAAGGTCGCCTAACACAATCAGAGCTTGATACAGCTGTGTATACACACAATTTTTTGCATATCTCAAGAAACTCACATACTACTCCAGCTATGAGACATTTTGTGACTTTTCCAAGACAACCCCGCAAGGAAAGTAATACCCAGGCTGGATATAAAGACACATGGGCCATGGTAAAGGATATGGCCTCAGGGAAATGGAAAGGTCCATATAAGATACTAATATGGGGTCCAGGGTATGTTTGTGTCTCCACAGGAAAAGGTCATGCGTGGATTCCCATTAGAAGGATCCGTAGGTGGGAACCGATGTCGGAGATGGCGGAGACGCAGGAGGCGGAGACCCCGGAGAAGGATTATACACCACCTGAGCCTGCTGCTGACAGCTTTAACCTTGCTGCCCAGAGAGGAGGCAGCACTCATCGCAACCGCAGACACTGCTGCTGACAGCTTCCCATCTAGGCATCTCTTTCCACCGGCTGAAGGAGGACTTTGATATCACAAACCCAGGACATTGGGGGGGGGAAGGGGTGACCAACTTTTCACCTGAATACCACAGGCTTGGCCATTCAGGCTTGGCTGTTGAGATCCATTTGCATGACTGAGGGGGTGGTGATGTGTAGGTGCCAGCACTAGCTGCTTCTCTTAGAATATGCTTTGGGATTAGTTGATTGCACTTCCCCAGTTGATTGCACTTCCCCTGTTGTAACTCAGCCATTTAGTTTCATCTTTGTTTTATTTGATGCCTCCCTTTGTCAGTTGTGCTAGCTGCAGATTTCTGTGTGAATGAAGTCTTGTTGTAGGGTACTCATATGCTAAAGGCCTTCCTAATCCACTCAGCCTCCAACCACTGTTTGCTCTAGAGCCAGGTGCGCTCAGTGCATAACAAAGAAGGGGAGATGTTGGGATTGGAAGCTCAATTCTGTGTGGACAGTCTCGGGCGGGTAAAGGTGGGAGCTTCTAAATCTTAGAGCTCTCACGAGACCCCCCCAGGAAACAGCAGGGAATCGAGGTGAACCGAGCTATCTCGAGTAATTCCGCCTCTTCCCGTGAGAAACGTGATGGGAGAGAGATCTCCCCGCCCTCGAGATTGTCCCGGATCTGGGCACACCTAGTTACCTAACAGCACGGTATTCAGATGCAAACTATGCGGCTGAAGGTTAAGTAGGATTGAGGAAGCCTGAAAGCGCTCTTAGCACGTGAGGAGCCAAAGAGGACAGTAGGCTCCGCTTTTCTTCTTTCCTCTCTCCCCTCCCCCTCTCTCCCCGCTTGTACTTCTACTTCCAATCCCTTAAGATCTTAGCCTCCTTAGGAAATCTCCCCCTCTTCCTCCTAAGGAAGACCTCCCTGCACTTGTAACTGAGACCCTGAAATAAAGCTCAACCCTTGTTCGACTCTGGAACGTCCTTTCTCTCATATGCGCACCCGGCGTGGCCAGCCGAAGACCTCGGGAGGTGAGGTAAGAAAGACTCGGGTAGCTCACAGGCCTCTAGGCTTGGCAGCAAGTCATACCATCATTTCTCTGATGGTATGGTCTTCTTCGGCAATGAAGGACAAACATACACACACACATATTCCCTCTGTTATATGATCAGTTTTATGAAGACAGGAATTGTCTTAGTTACATTTGTATCCCCTCTAGAGCTTATAGCTCTGGACATAGTAGGCACTTAATGAAAATGTGTTGAATCTATACCACTGAATGATTTAATCCAAGAGGCAACAAGTATAGTCAAATGGATAGAGAGCTGGCCTTAGAATAGCTAACTCATCAGTTTAAGTCCTATCTCTGACATGTATTGGCTATGTGACACTAAGCAAGTCAATTAACAACTAAGTGCTTGAGGTAACACTCTTAGAACTAAGTTGCAGAGAAGATGCAGATCTGCATTGCTTACCTCATCTGGGAGATTCCTATATCAATGAAAAATTATGGGTCCAGTCTCTCTATATAACACTACCATTTAAGGAATAGGAGACATTTTTGATGTATGATCATTAAGAAAATCATTCTTGAAATGTACCTATGGGTCATAGGTGAGAACAGACTAGGACCCTGACTGGGGGAAGAGTCTATTGAAATAGTTCATCCAAGAGGCAATGGGATCCAGTAAGTCATTTTCTTTGGATTGGCTTCAATGTCTTTATCTGAGAAATGAGGGTAAAAGAGATATTTTTCAGGAGTCCCTTCCAGCTCTGATAGTGTCATGATAATTAGCCCTGGAGGAGTTCAGGAAAGTCTGACATAATGGGGCAACTGATTGCTGATTATCTCTCTACAATCCAGGGCTTGAGTTTGTATCATGGCCTTTGGAGTACTTGCGATCCTTACTGGCTCATCAGGAATTATTTGAGCCAGCCCAGCGATGAGTCCATTCTGAAAGGTGGCTGTCTTAGGCTTCTGAGATAATGCCAAGGGACTGATGGTGGCGAAGAGGAAAAAGTACAGTGATGAACGGGATGCAGGAGAAGAGTCAAGAAGGGAACTAAATGGAATTCTTATGTGGTGAACCTTGGAGATAAGAAATTAGGTAAGGGCAGTTAGAGAAGGAAGATAAACTTGCTTTCTAACATAGGAACTAGTTAGCAGCTGAGGCTGGACAGGGACCATAATTTCCCCTTGATCTACTGAGAATACTAAGAATAAACACTAATAACAATACATTTCCCTAGGGCTTCGAGGATTACACAACATTTTCATCACAACCTTGTGAAAGTAGTAGTATTTCTGTTTTACAGATAAGTATGCTGAGTTTCATAAAGGTTAAATTATTTGTCCAGGGTCAAGCTAACAATAGTGCTATAAGTGGAACCTATATTTTCCAACTCCAAACTTTTCATTATTAAAGACTGAACTGCTCTCACAGGACCATAAATTTGGAGTTGTAAGGTACCTTCTAGATTATATAGTTCAATTCTCTTTCTTTATAGATGAAGAAACTGAGGCACAAAGAGGTTAAGTAACTTACCCAAGGTCATATGGTTAACAAACCAGTAGTAGAATTAATTATATATTTTCCCCTAAACCCATGTGTTCCTCCTCCAAAGTTCATCATTTCTGTTGATTGCACCACCATCCTTACAGTCACTCTGGCTCACAAAGTTGGATTCATACTCTGTCTCCTTGACCTCCAATGTTCATTTTCCAAGTACTGTAATTCCATCTCCACAACACCTCTCATATCTGTCCTTTTCCATTCCTACAGACCCTACCCCATTTTGAGTCCTTTTCATTTCTTGCCTAAGCTATTGTAATTGGTCTTCCTTCCTCAAGTTTCTTCCTTCTCAAGTTAAGCCTCCACACAGCCGCCTAATTGATGTTCCCAAAACACAGATCTGCCCATGTCACCCCCTATTCAAACATCTTCAATAAGCCTCTTGTCCTTAGAATAAAATTCAAACTCCCCTGTTTGGCAATTAAAGTCCTTTATAATCTTTCTTTGGCCTACCTTCCGGGCTTATTGTACATTATTCACCTTCATATAATCTATCTTCCAGTTAAACCAGCCTGCTGTTATGCTTTAGGCAATAGAGAACCATTTATGATTCGGGATAATTAGAATAACCAGACTTGATGTAATATATAGTAGGGAATAGACAGGGGTCTTAATTAAGCCTAATTCCTCCACAACATTTCTCTGGAAATTTAGATGTTTTTCTCCCAAATCCCAATCATAACAAAAATCAGTAGAGAAATTCAGAAAAAGTTTGTAATTCTCCTGTGAGGATAAAAGGTTAACTATAAACATAGAGATGTTACTGATTCAAAGAAATTCAATGACGTCAATTCAAAGGCAAGAACAGTTACCAAGAACATGCACAACATTTCTGGGAATGAAGATAAAAGCACACAGAAGAAAAGTGGTTATAATCTAATCAGTTTTGCTTGCAACTGTTGCCATGTTATAAGCGTGTGACCATGATCCTGTTTGCTGTTAAGTGAGTCATTCTTGCAAGCAAAATAAATGGTAATAAGTTTATACTCAGTATATTTTACCCTATGAGCGATGTTCCAAGAAATTACAGATTTTGGAAGCAAAATAATTCCTCAAATTGGCATTTTTTTACATGGAATTGATTCTGTGTAGTGCTGAGAGCCTTGCTAGGATATCTGAATGATAAATCATTTGAATCCTACCCAATGATGCTTGTTGGAGTGTTTTGGTGTTTGAATATCCAGTATAGGCTACAGTTCCAGTGCTTAGCATAATGCCTGGTACATAGTAGGCATTTGACAAATGTTTGCAGATTGCCTGATTCATAAATATTACTACACTTAATATTTTTATCTATTAAACAAATTTTGAGATAGCCATAATAATGAATAGAGTGTGAAGGATGCTGGAAGAATTTTAAGAAAGATGAAGGAAATCAGTCAGCTCATTGCCAGATATTTGGAATTATCGTCAAAATATATTCATTCATAATAATAATAAATCGTACATTTATTATTATATCTCTTTTATGGAAAACCTGTGAACCTTTTAGTATAACCCTACCACAGTAAAAATAACTGTTAGGCCACTCATTATCATTTTAAAATATATAAATGAATATGAAAAATATAGGATAGCATGATTTCAGGAATTCCCAAGAATTACAATTTCTTGATTCCAAATCCCAAAGATCAATATCTATTGAGAATTTGGAAACTCCATGAGGAAAGGTAATTACATTTGGTAATTCCCTTGCCCCATCTGGGCCTCACTTTTTTATCTGGAAAATGAGATGGTTGGAGTAAATGTTCTTCAAGGGTCCCTGTACTTGCCATTTTAATTCCCATATCTCTGCCTTTGGATATGAGTAGTCTAGTCCTCCATATCCAGAAGGTAATCCATCTTCATATTTTTCTTACAGGATCTCTAGGGTTGCTTATTTTTTCCAAGTCAGAGATCCAATTCCATCTCCTTTAAGAAGTTTGTACTGATCTCACCTGCTCCTTCTTCCCTGTCTCCCTGTACTTCGCATTCTCTCCTTCTTAAAACTACTTGTATTACTCTCTATATACACCTTATATTTAATTACTTCTGGATATATTGCACACACACCCCTTCTCAAGTAAAATATAAATAACTTGATGGCAGAATCTGTTCCCTTTTAATCTCTACACCCTGGTGCTTAGCACTCTCTTGCCTATATTAGGAACTGAATACATTCTTACTTAATCGAACCAAGTGAAACCTAATGAATTCAAAAGGACTCCTCCAACTCCAAACCCATACCTGTTTCCACTTACGCTGCAGACTAAATATTAAAGCCATTGGCATATACTTCCTTCACTTGTAGGATCATAGATGCTTAGATGCTAAGGATCTGAAATGATTTCTAGTCCAATTTCTACCTGATCCACAGACCTCCTCTTAGATATTTTTTACTGTTGCTCATGCTACCTCAGTTGAACACCTCCAGCAATATGAAGTCACTAGTTTCTTCTGCTTTTGTACAGGTTTATTTCTTAGGAATATTTTCCTTCTCGTTATTGTCATCATTATTGTTTAATTTCAATCCTGTCCAACTCTTTGTGAACCCATTTGGGGTTTTCTTATAAGAGATACTAGAGTGATTTACCATTTCCTTCTCCAGTTCATGTTACAGAAAAGAAAACTGAAGCAAACAGAAATAAGTGACTTGTCAAGGGTCACATAGCTAGTAAGTGTCGGAGGCTGTATTTGAACTCCAGGACTCCCGGACTGGGGATCTATCCACTGTACCACCTAGCAGCCCAAATAATAATGTCTTCTATATATTGAGTCTAAATCTGCTTCCTTCTAGTTTTAAGTCATTGGTCCCATTTCTACCCACTGGGGCCAGGTAGGAAACTTGAATTTCATTTTATGTGAAAATCCTTCAAATATTTAAAGATACCTACCATGACTCCTATTAATAATATTAGTTAGTATTTTCATGGTGTCTTAAGATTTGTAAAGCACTACACATAGGTTATCTCACTTGATCCTCACAACTCTGTGAGGTAGGTGCTATTATTACTTTCATTTTACAGATGAGGAAATCGAGGCTGAGAGAAGTTGAATAATTTGTCCAGGGTCACACAGCTAATATTAGAGGCAAGATTTAAACTAAGATCTTCCTGACAGCAAGTCAAGGAGACCGAGACTTCCCCAGGATCACAGGGCTAGTATTTGACCTGATCAATACTTTGAGGTAGGTGCTATTATTACCCCTCTTTCTCAGGTGAGGAAACAGGTTGAGAGAGGTTAAGTAATTTGCCTAGGGTCATATAGCTGGGGTTAAAATCAGGATTTGAACTCAGATCTTCCTAATGACAAGTCTAACACTCTTACCGCCTATCTACCTAGCTGCCTAAAACTTCTCTATTAAAAACTAAACACCTTTCATCCCTTTAAATTGATCTTTTTATGGCAGGGTGTTAATTTTTCCCACTTTATTCCTCCTCAAGAACCATTTGTGCTATTTCCATGCACTTCCTAAAATACAATGAACTAAACTGGACAGATTACTATAGTGGGATACGATGAAAAAGTGCTAGATTTGGAGTCAGAGGACCAGGGTTCAAATTTTTATATTGTTATTTGTTCACTTTACGATCCCAGGTCAGTTTCTTCTCTTCAGGATCCAGTTTCCTCATCTATTGAAAAAATAGCTGTAAGATCCCTATCAGCTCTAAATCTATTACCCAAAGATCCAGATATAGACTGACAGAGTAGAGTAAGAGTCTCACCTCTGTCATTCTAAATGCTGTTTATTTTCAATATATCTTAAAATCACACGTTGTTTTCAGCTACCACATGATACTGTTATTAAAACTATGTTTTACAACCCATGAAACACTCCTCATCTCCCCTTTTTACAACTTGTTTTAATTGTTAAATTTGTTATCCTACATTGGTTACTTTACAAGAAACTTTTTTGGGTCTAAGGATGACTTTATTGGCAAAAGTAACTTTTCATGTGAAAGCTTCTTCTCCAAAGGAGATTAGCAATTGATCTGTCTGTAATGTAGTCTTACAGTGTTTTCTGGGGCACTGAGTGTTGACTTGCATGTAGGTTCAGAGCCAGGACTTGTTTGTCAGAGAAAGGGCTGGGGGCCAGGCCATCCTGCCTCCAAGTCCAACCCTTTATCCACTCTTGATAGTGCATTCCTTAAAACTTATTCCCATCACATACCTTCAGGTAAAATGATGAAAATGATAATCAATTAGTTAAACAATACTGGCTAAAATTGGGCTTATGGATAATTATGAATAATAAGTAATTGTTCATTTTTGTAAATGGGGTAGTTCTCAGATCCTAAAGAGGCTTGATCTACCACACAACAATGTAAGCAGGAATTTGAAATAAAGAATTTCAATGGATGGCAAAGCCTTGAAGTGATTTCATGTATGCTTCTTTTCATTTCCCCTCTAATTCATTTTCATGGAAGACCAAAGAAATCCAGGGTGGAGAAAACTGTCCAACTTTAGACCTCAATAGGCCTTGCCAATTTGTTGGAAGGTCATCTCCTAAAATGTAATGTAACAGTTGACATTAAATAGGGAATTACAAAGACTTTCTAACCTCAAGTCAAATAGAAACTTGAGACAGGACCATTGCTCTTGGTGAGCAGGAAGCTGACATTACAAAATAGATAATTCCTATGGGCACTACTTAGCTTTCTGTCTGTTTTGTTTTCAAAAAGACCTCAGGGACTAGATAAGAACTTTCTTGCAAAGAGAATGGGTTAACCTTGCAAAGGCCTACAGACTTTAGATGTGGGGGAGAAAAAGAAGAGTTTTTTACTGTCTGATGACAAGCTGATAAGTCTTGTCTTTGAAAGAAAAAAATGTAATTAATTGATTGAGATTTACCTTAAGAGATAGATAGTAAAGCCTCTTCTTCCTTTTATGGGGCAAAATATAGCAATCAGCCAAGCATTCCTTGTGAAGTCAAAAGCTGGATACAAAGTGAAGCATTACAATGCCCTACCCAGTTGAGCTATCCTTGTCAATAACTATAAGTGATCTTGGGGCCAATGGATCATTATCTAGCAGTCACCATATCTGACCAGAAGAGAGTAGTTACCAAAGATACTAAAGGCCATACCCACATACTTAATGGAAACTACAAAATGAGCAGAAAACATATTCCACCCAAGTAAGAAGCAAGCTCAGTGGGAGCAACCCATTGACTTTGCCAGAATATATTGGGAGCCCTGATAAATTAGAGAAATGATGCTCTACTTCAAATGCATCCTGGACACAGATGTTCCCTGAAAGTATATTAATGTTCTAGTGATATCTCCTCTTCCCACTGATGGTGCTTATTTAGTTTTGGGATAAAATGTTCTCTTGTTACGTTTTTCACTATGCTGTTTTGTAAATATCTTTGTTCTGAAGTAATTTTGTCCTCTGGCTGACTGGCAAAAGTCAGCACATTAAAGGAGCTTTATGAGTTATTGTATTTTAGAGGATTGGGACATGGAGGCTTCACTGAACTTGAGATAACTTGTCTGGGGTGAATTGTATTCTAATAGTAAGGTAACCCTGGTTACTATATGTAGCTTGCATTTGTCAACAGAAAGGAAAAGTGCATAGTTTGGAACCAAGATTATTTCTTGTATTTGTCTTGAACTTTGTTTCCTTTTGGTTTTGTGTTATTTACATGAATAATTGTTGTGGGATTTGTTTGGATAGGTCTGATTTCTTTAGTCTGCATAAATTCAGACTAGTCTACTGGTTTTCATGGGATATAGTGGTAAAAGAAATGGATTAGATAAGTGGATGGAGAAGGAAGAGCAGTAGAAGGAACTGTGGAAGTGATCTGAAGGCCTTTACAATGATGAAGAAGCAAGAGATTTAACTGGTTAGGGAAAATTTGGGAGGACTTCAAGAAATGTTGAATAGGAAAATTTAACCTGAAAGAAAAGTGTAAGTAAAAGGATAATGGAAGAGAAGAACTGAGAGGAAGGATTTGAGAAAGAGAAAGATTCAAAGAAAAAAAAGACTAGAGCAGAAGGAGGGAGATTTGGGGTCCTAAGATTACATAAACTAATAGGAATGAATGAATGAATGAATAGAATTTGTTAAGTACTTACTCTGCCAAAAGGTATGTGGGGTACTCAGAGAGGACTAGCACCTCTGGTGTGAGAGCTTGCTCAGTACTTTTCAGGGCAGTCCATTCACCTTTGGTGTCAACTTGGCACTCAATTCTCACCTGTGGCTCCAAGGAGCTGTAGCATATGCAGTGGTCACACCCTGGTAAAACCATCTTGCCGGAAGGGTTTGATCAGGTTGAAGATAGCCAAACAAGCCTCAAACCTGTCTGTGCATTAGGGAGATGTCTACCTCAAGCATGTGAATATTTCCCCTGGAGGAATGCGTAGATGAGAACAATTTGTTTCAATGTCCATGAAGGTGGATGGAGCAGATGTGGCAGAGTGCTTAGAGCTTGGTCAGACATCACAAATGCCAAGGTCATTCACTATTTTCTGGGCCATCACCAGTTATTCTGACTTTTGTTCTTCCACTGGACTTCAATGACTCTGGAAAAGAGAGTAACACTAATGATTTTGCATAGTTCTACCTCACTTAAATTCAATTCACATAATAATCACTCATCTCATCATGATATCATTGGTTTTCTTCTAAAAACAAAGGAAAAACAACATTTCTCTGCCAAGCATTGGACTAAGTGAAAGGACATAAACACAAAAAGCAAGGCAGTACCTGCCTTTAAGAAACTTGCATTTAAATGAGAGATGACACATGCAGAGGAGTGGAAACTGAGGAAAAGTGTTTTGGTTTGAGAAGTAACAGGGATGATGAATAGAAAGGAATAAACAGCCAGATCTTCTTCAGACCAGACAGAATGGTATCATTAATTCTATTGTTATGTCCAGAGCAAGATGTATAAAATGGCAGGGGCACAAAAGGAAGGAAGAGTTATGCACACATTGGCAAGGTGGATGAAAAGAAGATGGCAAGAGTTAATTATTGTATGGGATTTTAAATGTGGTTTAGATCTGCTTATACATAGTAGATCATGTGAATTTGTTGAAACTTTTCATTTTACAGGGAAAGAAACTGAAGACCAAAAAAATATCTTTTACCAAGCTGTTAGCCATCTTTGCATAATTTTCTTGTACCACTCTCATTTCTTTGCCAAAATTTCCCTTTATATCTCTGATTTGGTTTTTAAAATTCTTTTTGAGCTATTCCAGGAAATCTTTTGGATCTTGTGACCAATGCACATTTTTCTTTGAGGCTTTGCATGAAGCTGTTTTGACTTCCATATCTTCTCAGTTTTGGTTTTGACCTTCCCTGTCATCATAGTAACTTTCTATGATCAGGTTTTGTTGTTATTGTTATTGCTGTTTGCTCATTATCCAGCCTCTTTCTTGACTTTTAATTTCATGCTAAAGTTGGACTTTGCTCCTGGGATGGACAGGGCACTTTGACAAGTCTCAAACTTTTCATGCTACTGTTTTCAGAGATAGTTCTGTCAAGGGATGGGGGCAGGGTATATAAAGTTTTGATTCTTCTAAGCTGGTTTGATATAAGAAGTGTAGTCTTTGATCTCCTGGTCTGTGCTCTGGTATGTGAGTGAACACAAACACTCTTTTCCACTTTGGAAGTGTGAACAGTCCCCACTTCCTTGGGACTGTAACTTGACACTGTGGATGCATCATGCAACAGAATCCTGAACCCAGTGCCAACAAAGCATCCCTGTGATTTCCTTTTGACTAGTTGTCTAACCCCGTGACCATCTGTGGATTAAGAACTCCAGAAACTGCTGCTGATTCAGCTGTCCCAAGGCCTGCTGCTGGGTGGCAGGGATATGATATGTTCTCCACTCTTATCCTGGTGAGATTGACCTTTGCTACTGATCTTGTAAGTTGTCTTGGGCTTGAAAGTTTTTTCACCCTGACCTTTTGTTGGTTCTGCTGCTCCACAATTTATTTTGAGGAGTTATTTTAAAGTTCTTTGGATTGGAATTTGGAAGAGCTCATATGAGTCCAGCTTTACTCCATCATCTTGGCCTTTTTCACTTATTTTATATCATATTACTACAACTATTGCCTCAAGGATTTTGCTGTTTGATTCTCTATAGTTTTCTTAGTCAACCATCACATTGTCTATACACAGAAATAACTTTTCCTTCTCCTTGCCAATGCATACTCTCTTCATTTCCTTTACTTCACCAAGTATTTTTAGTTATGAAGGCATCTTATTGGGAAAAACTTCAAGTATTTTTTAATTGTAAAAAAATAGTTCTCAGTTTTAGAAATTTTTGTTAGTGTATTGAAGAGGCCCTTTTTATAATTTGCTTTTCCATTTTAAAAATTGAATGCAAGGGCAGAGCCAAAATGGTGGAGTAGAAAGACACATATACTCCAGCACTTCCCCCACAGCCCACAAAATATCAGTAAAAAATGACTCTCAACAAATTCTAGAGCAGCAGAAGCCACAGAATGACAGAGTGAAAGAGATTTCCAGCTAAAGGTAACCTGGAAGGTCAACAGGAAAGATCTATCCCACAGGATGCTGAGTGGAGCAGAGCCCAGCCCTGGCCATGCTGCATGGGGAGGAACAGGACTGGAACAGGCCTCCAGGGCAGAATTCCCAGCAGGGAGGGTCCTAGATCCCTCAACCCACAAGCAAGAATGAAACAAAGGTCAGTGTGGGAGGGCTTTCCCAGCTGGTCAAGAGGGGAGCAGGGTCCCCCCAGCACTGACCCCAGGTGGCAGTAGAGGTAGCAGCAGCAGTGGGCTGTGGGGTGGCTACGATGGCCTTGGAAGCAGCCTGGGTCCATTGTCCAAGTGGCTCAGCTTAAAGCCTCTGGAGGAATTGAGCAGGGGCACTGAACCTCAGCCCTCAGCAGTGGCCCCGCCCCCACCTAAAGCCCCTGGGGGAATTGAGAAGCTTATATGAACCTCAGCCCTGAGCATGGTCCTGGGGGGAGGAGGAGCGCTAGGATGCTCAACTTGACAAAGGATTCAGAAGTCAAGTAACTGGCTGGGAAAATGCTCAAAAAAGGGAAAGTAATAAGACCATAGAAGATTACCTTCTTGGTGAACAGGTATCTCCTTCCATTCTTTTGCATGAGGAAGAACAATGTATACTGTCAAAGGAAGTCAAGGCTTCTACCTCCAGTACCTCCAAAATGAATATGAAATGGGTTCAGGCCATAGAAGAGCTTGAAAAGTAAGTCAGCAGCTTGGTAAAGGAGAACCAAAAAAATGCTGAGAAAAATAACACCTATAAAAATAGGCTAACTCAAATGGAAAAAGAGGTCCAAAAAGCCAATGAGGAGAAGAAGGCTTTAAAAAACAGAATTAGTCAAATGGAAAAGGAGGTTCAAAAGCTCCCTGAACAAAATAGTTCTTTAAAAATGTTAGTGGAGTTCAGGGAAGCTAATGACTATATGATAAACCAAGAAGTTACAAAACCAAACCAAAAGATTGAAAAAATAGAAGATAATGTGAAATACCTCATTGGAAAAACAACTGACCTGGAAAATAGAACCAGGAGAGACAATTTAAAACTATCTGAAAGCCATGATCAAAAAAAGAACCTAGACATTTTTCTTTATGAAATTATCAAGGAATATTGCCCTGATATTGTAGACCTAGAGGGCAAAATAAATATTGAAAAAATCCACCGATCACATCCTGAAAGAGATCAGGAAAAGAGAAACTTCTAGGAACATTGTGGCCAAATTTCAGAGTTCCCAGGTCAAGGAGAAAATATTTCAAGCTAGAAAGAAACAATTCGAGTATTGTGGAAATACAGTCAAGATAACACAGAATCTGGCAGCTTCTACATTAAGGAATTAAAGGGCTTGGAATAGAATATTACAGAAGTCAAAGGAACTGGGATTAAAACTAAGAATCACCTACCCAGCAAAACTGAATATAATACTTCAAGGGAAAAAAATGATCATTCAATGATATAGAAGACTTTCAAATATTCATGATAAAAAGACCAGGACTGAATAGAAAATTTAACTTTCAAACACAAGAATCAAGAGAAACATGAAAAGGTAAACAGGAAAGAGAAATCACAAAGGACTTTCTAAAGCTGAAATGTTTACATTCCTACATGGAAAGATAATATTTGTAACTCTTGAGACTTTTCTCAGTATTTGGGTAGGTGGAGGGATAATACACACACACACACACACACACACACACAGAGTACAGGTTGAGTTGTATCAGAAGAGATGACATCCATAAAAAAATAAAATTAAATTAAGGGGTGAGAGAGGAAAATATTGGGAGGAGAAAGGGAGAGATGGAATGGGGCATACTATCACTCATAAAAGAGATAAGAAAAATCCTTTTCAATGGAGCAGAAAGGTGAGAGGGGAAAAGTAAAGCTTACTCTCTTCACATGTGACTTAAGGAGGGAATATCATGCTCACAAAATTTGGTATGAAAATCTAGCTTACACTACAGGAAAGTTGGGGAGAAGGAGACCTTGGGGTGAGGGTGATGGTAGAAGTGAGGGCAAATGGGAGAAGGGAGTAACTAGAAGTAAACACTTTTAGGAAGGGACAAGGTCAAATGAGTGAATAGAAGAAAAAGGGTGACAGGTTAGGATGGAGGGCAATATAGTTAGTCTTACACAACATGATTATTATGGAAGTCTTTTGCAAAATGACACATATATAGCCTGCATTGAATTGCTTGAATTCTCAGAAGGGATGGGTGAGGAGGGAGGAAGGGAGAGAAGTTGGAATTCAAAGTATTAGAAATAAATGCTGAGAATTGTTATTGCATCTGGGAAATTAGAAATACAGATAATGGGGTATAGAAATTTATCTTGCCCTGGAAGAAAAGAGAGAAGATGGGGATAAAGGAATGGTGGAATGTGATAGAAGGGAAGGCACATTGAGGGAAGGGGTAATCAGAATGCAAGATGTTATGGGGTGGAGGAGAGGAGAGGGGAAAAAATTTATAACTCAAAATTTTGTGGAAATGAATGTTGAAAACTAAAAATAAATAAACATTTAAAAAATATTCAAGTCAATTACAAAATGGGCCATGCCAACATGGACAGGACTGAGCAAGCCTCAGGGGAAACTGAATACTGTTAGCCATGGAAGTTTCCAGATTTCTCAACCCCAAAATGCTGAGGACAAATTGGAAAATCAGTGGAAAAAACCTGTCTCACCTATGTGAGATAGTAGTGGTCTGGTCCCCGTCCCAGGGGGGCAGAGGGGATGGAAGAACCTGAGGCAGGCACAACAGAAGCAGAGGCAGTGGCAGCCACTGTTTCTGGAGCTCCAGGCTCACATATTGTTGGGGGGGAGGGAATCAAGTGGATTACAGTATACCCTCCCCACTCCCACCTTGGCAAAGAGCTAAAAAATTAAGTAATTAGCTGGGGAAATGAGTAAAAACAGAAAAAATATCAGACTATTTTGGTGACAAGGAAGATAAAAAATTCAACTAGGAGACAACAAAGTCAAAACTCCTACATCCAAAACTTCCAAGAGAAATATGAGTTGGTCTCAGGCCATAGAAGAGCTCCAAAAAATTTTGAAAGTCAAGTAAGAAAAATAGAGAAAAAATTGAGAAGAAAAATGAAAATGATGCAAGAAAATCTTGAAAGATGAGTCAACTGCTCCCTAAAGGGAACCCAAAAATTCTGAAGAAAATAATACCTTAAAAAATAGCCTAACCCAAAATGCAAAAAAAGTCCAAAAAGCCAATGAGGAGAAGAATGTCTTAAAAAAAAAAAAACCCGCCAAATGGAAAAGGAGGCTCAAAAGTTCACTGAAGAAAATAATTCTTTAAAAATTAGAACAGAGCAGATAGAAGCTAATGACTATTAAAAATCAAGAAATTATAAAACAAAACCAAAAGAATGAAAAAATGGGAGATAATATGAAATATCTTATTGGAAAAACAACTGACCTGGAAAATAGATCCACGAGAGATCATTTAAAAAGTATTGGACTACCTGAAAGCCATGATCAAAAAGAGCCTAGACATAATCCTTCAAGAAGTTATCAAAGAAAACTGCTCTGACATTCTAGAACCAGAGGGTAAAACAGATATTGAAAAGATCCATTGACCACATCCTGAAAGAGATCCCCAAAGGAAAACTCTTAGGAATATTGTAGCAAAATTCCAGAGTTCCCAGGTCTCAGAGAAAATACTGCAAGCAGCCAGAAAGAGACAATTTGAGTATCATGGAACCACAATCAGGATAACACAGGATTTAGCAGCTTCTATGTTAAGTGATTAAAGGGCTTGGAATATGATATTGCACAGGCCAAAGGAGATAGGATTAAAACCAAGAATCATCTACCCAACAAAACTGACTATAATACTTCAGGGGCAAAAAACGGTCATTCAATCAAATAAATGATTTTGAAGTATTCTTGATGAAAAGATTAGAGCTGCATAGAAATTTTGACTTTCAAGCACAAGGAACAAGAGAAGCATGAAAAGGTAAACAGGAAAGAGAAATCATAAGAGATTTACTAAACTTGAGCTGTTTATATTCCTAAATGGAAAGATAACATTTGTAACTCTTGAGACTTTTATGAGTATCAGGGTAGTTGGAGGGTGTGTGTGTGTGTGTGTGTGTGTCCATGTATGAGAGGGAGAGAGAGAGAGAGAGAGAGAGAGAGAGAGAGAGAGAGAGAGAGAGAGAGAGAACAGGTTGAATTGAATATGAAGGAATGATATCTAAGAAAATAAAATTAAGAGGAATATATTGGGAGAAGGAGAAAGGGAGAAATAGAATGGGGTAAATTATCTCTCACATACCAGAGGCAAGAAAAAGCTTTTTCAATGGGAGGGGGAAGATGGGGTAGGTGAGAGGGAAAGAATGAATCTTACTTTCATTGCATTTGGCTTAAGGAGGGAATAACATGCACTCTCAATTTGGTATGAAAATCTATCTTACTCTATAGGAAAGTAGTGGGGAAAGTGATAAGTGCAGGCTAGGGGTAGAGATGATAGAAGGGAGGGCAAATGGGAAGAGAGGGTAGTCAGAAGCAAACACTTCAAAAGGGACAAGGTCAAAGTTGAAAATAGAATAAATTGGAGGGCAGGATAGGATGGCTGGAAATATAGTTAGTTTTTCACAACATCATCATTATGGAAGTGTTTTGCATGACTACACATGTATAAGCTACATTGAAATGCTTGCCTTTTCAATAGGGGTGGGTGGGGAAGAAGGAAGGCAGAGTAGTTGGAACTTGAAGTTTTAAAAACAAATGTGAAAAATTGCTTTTACATGCAACTGGGAAATAAGACATATAGTCAATGGATATAGAAATCTATCTTATCCTACAAGAATTTAGAGGAGAAGGAGATAAAAGAAGGGAAGGGTGTGATAGAAGGAGGGTAGATTGGGGGAAGGGGTAATCAGAATGGACACTGTCTTGGGGTGGGAGAGGGAAGAGATGTGGAAAAAATCTGGAACTCAAAATCTTGTGGAAGTGAATGTTGAAAACTAAAAATAAATAAATAAATTAACAATAAAAATTCACTAGGAAGAAAAATTTTAATTTCGGAAGACCTGAATTCAAGTTGTGTCTTTGATATAGTCTGACTATGTGATACTTGGTTAACCCCTCACATGCTTTCATGCACACCTCAAATTTTTTGAAATTTTAAATTGCAAAGTAGTTGCTCTTTTGCTTTAACAGGGGTTTCCTCATTGGAAGTTATATCTATCAATTAAATCACAAGTCCTGCCTCTTCCCCAAACCCCCCAATAGTCTTATTATTCATTTAAAAAATTATTTAATTTTTTTCTTAGAATACTATTTTTATTTCCCCAATTACATATTAAGAACAGTTTTAGCATTTATTTTTTTGTTTCCTAATATTTTTATTTACAGATATTCAATTTGTAATAGGTTTTACTTTCTATTGATCATGATGCAGCAAAAAGTACCTCTTTATGTAAACAAGAAAAATTATCGTAAATAATTTGGAAATAAATCTGGACAAGTTGTATTTGGTAGAGTCCTTAGTCTGACAGAAGTTATGACTTCTCTGATACAGTACAGTTCTCTTTGGCCTATATTAGCTGATTAAAACATTCAAAAACAGACATTTCACAGAGGACCAAGGCATCAGTAAGCTGCTGCAATTAGGGCAATTGACCTGTTGTCTTTGCAGGGGACAGTAGTTGGCACTGCTAAGGAGATAAAATAGCTTTTCATGCTTCTCTTGATTCTTGTGTTTGAAAGTCAAATTCTTTTCAGCTCTGGTCTTTTCATCAAGAATGCTTGAAAGTCCTCTATTTCATTGAAAGACCAATTTTTCCCCCTGAAGTATTATACTCAGTTTTGCTGGGTAGGTGATTCTTGGCTTTAGTCCTAGTTCCTTTGACTTCTAGAATGTCATATTCCATGCCCTTCAATCCTTTAATGTAGCAGCTGCCAGATCCTGTGTTATCCTGATTGTATTTCCATAATACTCGAATTATTTCTTTCTGGCTACTTGCAATATTTTCTCCTTGACCTGGGAACTCTGGAAATTGACTACAATGTTCCTAGGAGTTTCTCTTTTTGGATCTCTTTCAGGAAGTGATTAGTGAATTCTTTCAATATTTATTTTGCCCCCAGATTCTAAATATCAGGGCAGTTTTCCTTGAAAATTTCATGAAAGATGATGTCTAGGCTCTTTTTTTGGTCCTGACTTTCAGGTAGTCCCATAATTTTTAAATTGTCTCTCCTGGATCTATTTTCCAGGTCAGTTGTTTTTCCAATGAGATATTTCACATTGTCTTCCATGTTTTCATTTTTTTGATTTTGTTTTGTGATTTCTTGTTTTCTTATAAAGTCATTAGGCTCCATTTGTTCCATTCTAATTTTTAAAGAACTATTTTCTTCAGTGAGCTTTTGAATCTCCTTTTCCATTTGGCCAACTGCTTTTTGAAAGCATTCTTCTCCTCATTGGCTTTTTGAACCTCTTTTGCCAATTAAGTTAGCCTAGTTTTCAAGGTGTTATTTTCTTCAGCTTTTTGGGGGGTCTCCTTTAGCAAGTTGTTGACCCCCTTTTCTTGATTTTCTTGCATCTCTCATTTCTCTTCCCAATTTTTCCTCCACCTCTCTTCCTTGATTTTCAAAATCTTTTTTGAGTACTTCCACGGCCTGAGATGATTGAATATTTATTTTGGATGTTTAGGATCCAGAAGCCTTGACTTTTATGTCTTTCCCTGATGGTAAGCATTGTTCTTCCTTATCCAAAACGATGGGAGAAGATATCTGTTCACCAAGAAAGTACCCTTCTATAGTCTTATTTTTTTCCCCCTTTTTTGGACATTTTCCCAATCAGTTACTTGACTTTTGGGTCCTTTGTCAAAAGTAGGGTATACTCTTGGGGTCTCTAAGATCTCAGTTCCTCCAAGGTGGTACAATCAAGCATGTACACTGGTCTGGGAGCAAGAAGAAATTTTTGTGCCCAGAATCTGGGTAATAGAGTCTCATCTTCACAACTACCTGGCCTGCAGTTCCACCAAGCCAGCACTGGGGACTGAGATTCAGATAAACTGCAGGGGCAGGGCTACCATTCAGTGTGAGATAAAGATCATCTGCTCAAATCCCCCAGGAGTATTAGGTGGGGGCAGGGCCACTACACAGGGTTAAGGTAAGAATCAGCTGCTCAGTGCCCCCAGGGGTTTTACGATCCATCAATGGATGTTGGCTGTTGTAGGGGGTGCTGTGGAAGCTACTGCAGCCTGCCTGATGGGACCTCTGTGGCTGCAGCCTGAGGCTGGAGCTATGGGAAGGCCCTTTTCCCTTCTTGGCCAGCTGAAAAAACCCTCTCACTGACCTTTGGTGCCTGTGAGTTGAGGGATCTGAGAACCACTGCTACTGTGACTGTGGATTCTGCCCCCGAGGCCTGCTCTCATCCTCCTCCCAGAGCCATGCCAAGCTGCCAAGGTTGGGCTAGGCTCCACTCTGCGTGCAGTGCAATACTCGTTTCCTATTGGCCTTTCAGGTCACCCTGGGCTGGAAATTTCCTCCACTCTGTTGTTCTGTGGCTTCTGCTGCTCTAGAATTTGTTGAGAGTCTTTCTTTACAGGTATTTTATGGGTTGTCGGGGAAGAGCTAGCATATGTGTATCTTTCTACTCTGCTATCTTGGCTCCGCCCCCCTTTAGCATTCATTTTTACAACATGTTGGGTTCCAAATTTTTCCTCCTCCCTCCTTCCCCTCCTCCTTTCTGAAAATTCTGATATAGTTTACACATATGCTATCATTTAAAACATATTTCTATATTCACCATAGTTGTGGAAGAAGAAACAGATCAAAAGGGAAAAAAACACAAGAAAGAATGAAATGAAAAAGATATGCTTTAATCTGCATTCCAAGTTCATCAGTTCTTTATCTGGATATTGGATAGTATTTTCCTTCATGAGTCCGTTGTCCTTGTCTGGGATCATTGTGCTACTGAGAAAAGCTGAGTCATTCATAGTTGATCATCACACGATGTTCCTAATACTGTGTACAGTGTTTCCTTGGTTCTGTTCATTTCACACAGCATCAGTTTGCACAAGTCTTTCCAGGTTTTTCTAAAATCTACCTGTTCATCATTTCTTATTTCACAACAGTAATCCATTACATTCATATACCACAGCTTGTTTAGCCATTCCCCAGTTGATGGGCATCCTCTCAATTTCCAATATTTTGCCACCACAAATGGTTCTGTTATAAATATTTTTGTACATGTAGTCCCTTTTCCCTTTTATATGATCTCTTTAGGATGCAACCTGGCAGGGGTATTGCCAGATCAAAGGACATGTACACTTTGGTTGCCCTTTGAACATAGTTCCAAATTGTTCTCCAGAATGGTTGGATCAGTTCTCAACTCTGCCAACAGTGCATTAGTTTCCCAATTTTTGCATATCCCCTCCAACATTTATCAATTTACTTTTTTGTCACATTAGTCAATCTGATAGATGTGAGTTGATATTTCAGAGTTGTTTTAATTTTCGTTTCTCTAATCAAAAGTATTTCTTCATATGCCTATGGATATCTTTGATTTCTTGATCTGAAAAAGTACCTTTTCATATATTTTGATCCATTTATCAATTGGGGAATGACTTGCATTGTCATAAATTTGGTTCAGTTCTCTACATATTTGTAAAATGAAGTCTTTATCAACGACATTTCCTGTAAAGATTTTTTCCCAGCTTTCTCTCTAATATTAATCTCATTGGTTTTGTTTGAGCAAACCTTTTCAATTTAATATGATCAAAATAATCTATTCTATATTTCATAATATTTTCTACCTTTTGTTTGGTAATAAATTCTTCTCCTTCTGATAGGTCTGATATATAGACTATCCCTTACTCTTCTAAATTGGTTGCTTCATTGTCTATGGTACCTTTTAGCAAGATGTAGTTTCCATTCTTATCTCTTTCATTGAAGTCTAGTTTTGCTTTTACTTTGTCTAAGATTAGGACTGCTACCTCTGCTTTTTTTTTAACTTCACCTGAAGCATGATATATTCTGCTCCAGGTCGTTACCTGTGTGTGCATCTCTGTTTCAAGTGTGTTTCTTGTAGGATTCTGGTTGATTCTCTCCGTTGTCAGCTTCTGTTTTGTGGGAGAGTTCTTGCCATTCACATTCAGAGTTGTGATTTACTAAATGTGTGTTTCCCTCCATCCTATTCTTCTTGCTGTTTATCCCTTCTCTCCTTTCACACTTTCCCACCTTACACATGTTTTACTTCTGTCTACCAGATCTGCTTTCCCTTTTGTCAATTTCCTCCTTACTTTCCTCCACCCCCACCCCCACCCCCCTATTCCTGCCCTTTATACTTAATCTCCTCCTCTCCTACTTCTTTGTTGGGTAAGATGGATTTCTATATTCAACGGTTGTGTATATTTTTCCCTCTTTGAGCCAATACTGATGAAAGCAAAATTCAAACACTGCCCATCAGTGCCCCGTCCCGTCTTCTCTTCCAATGTAATAGGTCTTTCTCACCTTTTTACATGAAATAATTTACTCCATTCTATCTCTCCTTTCCTTCTGCACCCATTGTCCTCCTCTTTCTCATTTTTTTTGCATTTTTATGTCATTCCCTCAAATCCATCTTATACTCAATACTCTCTGTCTCTGTTTGTCTGTCTCTGTGTATATATATATGTATATATATACACACACATATTTTTATACACACATATACACACATCTGTACTGTTGGTGATACAGTGTTCAAGAGTAACAAATATCATCTTCCCATATAGGGAAGCTTTCTTGAATCTTTTATTTTCTTTTCCCTTTTTACCCTTTTATGCTTCAATCTTGATATTGGAGGCCAAATTTTTTATTTAATTGTGGTCTTCTCCTAAGAAGACTTGAAATCCTTCTCTTTTGTTGAATTACCACTCTCTCACTCCCCTTTATGTATTATGCTTAATTTTTCTGAGTAAGTGATTCTTGGTTGTAGTCCTAGCTTCTTTGCCTTCCAGAATAACATGTTCTATGACTTCTGATCCTTGAGTGTTGCAGTTGCCAAGTCCTATGTGATACTGATTGTAACTTCTCAATATTCAAATTATTTCTTTCTGACCACTTGCAGTATTTTGCCTTGAACTGATAGTTCTGAAATTTGGCTATAATTTTCCTTGGGGTTTTTATTTTGAAATCTCTTTCCTCAGGTGATCAGTGGATTTTTTTCAATGCCTGTTTTCCCCTCTGGTTCCCGGAACATCAGGGCAGTTTTCCTTGATTATTTCTGGAATGATGCTATGTAGGTCCTTCTTTTGATTATGGATTTCAGGTAATCCAATAATTCTTAAATTATTTCTCCTGGATCTATTTTCCAGATCAGTTGTTTTTCACATGAGGTCTTATACATTTTCTTCCATTTTTTTCATTCTTTTGAATTTGTTTGTTTGATTCAAGATGTATCACAAAGTCTAACTTCCACTTGCCCAATTCTATCACCACCTAACACTTAATACCAATTAAGGCATTATTTTTATCATTCAGTTTTTGTGCTTTCTTTTCCATTGGTCCAATTCTACTTTTTAATCAGTTTTGCAAGCTGTTTACTCTTTTTTTTTTCATAATTCTCTTGCATCACTCTCACTTCTTTTCCCAACTTTTCTTCTACCTCACTTATATGATTTTTAAGCTCCTTTTTGAGCTCTTCTCTGAGTTCTTTTTGGCCTTGATATCACATTCTGTTTTTCTTTGGAGTTTTGCCAATAGTTGTTTTAACATTGTCCTTTTCTGAGTTTGTGTCTTGGTCTTCCCTGTTGCCATAACCACTTTGTTCAGATTATTTTTGTTGTTGTTGTTGTTGTTTTTTGCTCATCTTTTTTTTCCTTTCTTTTAAATTTGATCTTTGATCCCAGGGTGGAAGAGACTCTGTCTCAGGCTTCTTGAGCTAATGGCTTCAGACCCTGGCTGTTTACCTGGTGCTATGCTGATGTTGCCCTGAGACTAACAGGGGACTTTCATGTCTGGTGCTGTGTTAAGGGGATTAGATGGAGGGTGACTGGCACTGCTGGAGGCTATAGGGTTGTGACAGCTTACTTAGTGTTCAGCTGTAATCTTAGAGGTGATGTCTAGTGTAAGCTGAGGCTAAGCAGGAGTTTTTTTGTGTGTTTTCTGGGGTCAAACTGAAGCTCATGGATGTCTGGCCCCTGGAGGGTGCCTGTTTGCCATGGACTGTGCCAACGTATGTGGATGTCCTGCACCCATGGGGTGCCTGTCCATCTGACCCTGCACTGTAGTACATAGTGGTTCTTGGAGCTGGAGTCTGCCCATTCCCCTGGATATGCTAAGGCACATAGAGGGTACTGGTATTGGTGTTTGCCTGATTCACCACACTGGGGCTCAGGATCTCTTGCTAGTTTGCTGAAGTGGGGCTTGCTGCTATCTTGCTAGGATGCTTCCTGTCTTCAAATGTGTTCTCCTTCCATCTGGGTGAGGACCTTTTTCGCCCTGTTATTTTTTTAATGGAAAATGCCCTCAATATTTTTTAGCAATATTGGTCAATAGAACTTTCTCTGACCTATCTTCTTCTGGTTAGCATATCCAAACCATATGTACTGCATAAAAATATCTTCTTTGTTTTTAAGACTGATTTAAATAGCATGTAAATTAATAACTCTTCAAATATTTGATAAGATTCATTTCTGAGTTTGTTCATAAGATTCTTTTTTCTTCCCTTTGAGTGCTTATATATGGTTCCCTCATTTTTTTCTTCTGGATTGGGATATTTGTTTCCTGATTTGTTGGTGTTAGTTATTTTATACATTTTTGGAGATATTAATTTTTTGTATCATCATGGTTTATTTGTTTATTTTATATGAACTCATTTCTAGACATTCTCTACTTGTACATTTCATTATTTTAATCCAAGTGTAGGACATTATGCATATTCCTATTAAATGAAGTCTTATTCGATTTAGCTTATTCTAGCCTATTACCATCCTTTTAAATCTTGATTTTGGCATCTAGTGTATTGACTTTGTGACATCAGCAAATATATTATTTTCCCTATTGTTAATAATAGCATAAATAGAATGCTCAATCTTTTATCTGCTAGGTATGAGTGGACATGCTAAGAGAAAAGAATTGTTCCTAGATTCATAGGGGCTAAAAGTTAGGGCCATTGAAATTCCCTTGGCATATATCTTCTGTGTTGGTACTGGCATACCTCATTTTAATGCACTTGACTATTGCACTTTGCAAATGTTGCATTTTTTACAAGCTGAAGGTTTTTGTCAACCCTGCATCAAGTAACTTTTTTTAGTAGCATTTTTCCAATAACATGTGCTCACATTGTATCTGTGTGTCATATTTTAGTAATTCTCACAATATTTCAAATTTTTATTATTATTATATGTTATGATAATTTGTGATCATCATCTTTGATATTATTATTTTAATTGTTTGGGCCTGCCATGAATCATACCCATATAAGATAGCAAAATTAATTTAATTTAAATGTTATATATGTTCTAACTGTTCCACTGATATTCCTTCATCTTTCTCTCTCTCCTCAGGCCTCCCTAGTTTCTGTCACACAACAATAGGGAAATTAGGCCAGTTAATAACCCGACAATGACCTTTAAGTGTTCAAGTGAAAGGAAGAGTCATTCGATGCCCAGTGAACTTCATTGCTGTTCTTTTTTTTAAAGAATTTGCCACAGCCATCTCAACCTTTAGCAATCACCACCCTTAGTCAGTAGCCATCAACATCATGGCAAGATCCTCCACTAGCAAAAAGATTTCAACTAGCTGAAGGCTAGGATGGTGGTTAATATTCTTTTTTTAGCAATAAAGTATTTTAAATTAAAGTACGTTCATTTTTTCAGACATACTACTATTACATTTGCAATAGGCCACATTTAATATAAGTATGACTTTTATATGCATTGCGAAACCAAAAAATTCATGTGATTCACTTTATTGCGATATTCATTTTATTGTGATCAACTGGAACCAAACCCATAATATCTCCAAGGTCTACTTGTGTTCATTTTTAGCATAAAATTTCTACAAGGAATGAACCTGTGATTTCATTGGTATAGGGCACTATTAGTATGGAAACTCTTTCTAACAGTTCAAATCAGCACATTCTCTGAAATTCATGGTCTTAGACAATTAATGAGCACTGAATGGTTAAATGATTTGTCATGAGTCTTATGGTCAGTACATGTCAGAGGCAGAACTCAAACCTGGGCCTAATGTCCACTATGCTAGACTTTCTCATTTTTTGTGATGAAGCTGAGTTCTTAAACCCAAGACACCTTGATAATCAGAAACTAAATTTAAACAGCTTAACAGCTTTCCTCTCTTATTTTCTTAATGAGGCCTCCAGAGATGGGGTGTCAGATTCTGTACCACCCAACCCTTTGTGCCTCCTGAGTGACAGATACTCTGGGGGAAGTTCCCTAGAGCTTTGGAACAGACCAATCTCATTCTCGTCTGGAGGCCAAACAGCCAAAGATGCTTGAAATTCAGATTTGAAAAGGCTCCATCTCTCCCTTATGAAACTCTTGGGCTACAAGAGCCAATGGCTTGGACCTCTTCCTGCTCTTGTTTTCCTCTGAATAGGTAACAGCTACTTCAATTCTTCCTAAACTTTCCTGTTTGGAGATGATCCCTCTCCTTCTCTTTGGTGTGGACCAATAGAAAGGAGCTGTCATTGGTAGAAGTAAACAAGAATGGGGTCCCATTTTTAAAGTTCCACTCATTTCTCATTCATAGTTTCTAGAAATGGGTAAGCCATATTGATTTTCACATCCCTTCATGATATTTTCTTGCTATGGTGATAGACAATGACAAAATATATATTTAAAGCTGTCAAGCAAATAAGTAATAAACTAACAGCTCACAAATGGTGAGATACTATCTTTCCAATGAGATGCTCACAGGATGAAAAAATGACACCAACATCTTTATCACAGAGATTGTAACTCTTTAATGGCAAATGGCTACTCTCTATTAACCTGAAGGGAGTTCTGGGTTCAGGAAGACTTTCCTTCTGTTACTCCTAGCTGGAAATCTAGAACTAAGATAAGCAGATGTAGAATTTATTTTTTTACTGCAGCTTTTCTTCATATGACTAAAAATGGGAAAATTTGGGATCTAAAACAAGCAGAGTAGACTCAAATTCCCTTACCGAGGTCATATAGAACTGTGACTTTACTATCTTCTTGAGTGAATGAGTTTGGGGGTTATTAAGGAAAGAGGTTGCAGATGGTTACTACTTTTGTGACCTTGAATAAGCCACTTGTATTCTCTTGGCCTCAGTTCTCATAGGCATAAAATGAGAGGAGTTGGACTAGATGACTTTTGCTTGAAGCACCTTCCAGCTCTAGATCTATGATCCTGTCATTCTACATCTTGACCCACTCAATTTTATCTTTTCTGCGTCAACTTTCTTTCCTTATCATCTCCCCTATTTCCTTTAACATAGAGATAATTCTTTTAGTGATAGTAGTGCCCTGTTCTTCCTTGTTCAGTAATGTATCACAGAATAGAGCTTAGAGATAGAGAGGGTATTTTAACGTCTTCCTTCTCTTTACAACAATCATAACAAGCATTTTATATGGCTTCTCATTTGATCCTGTCAATAGCTCTTGGGGATGGATGCTATTATTGTCCCCATTTTATAGATGAGGAAATTGGGGCAGAGAGAGTAAGTGACTTGCCCAGAGTCATGTAGCTCCTATGTGTCTGAGGATGTGTCAGTTCTTTCAGACTCCAAGACTCTTACTTCTTACCCTCCACCATGTGGTCTCTGTGCAGAATTTCATTTAATCTTTTCTCAATGATGCCTTTCTCTTATTTGTGAGGATATTCATAGATGGAAGTTCCCTAACCTGGAACAATTAATCTTTCACATTTAATACTGGTTGTCAACAGAAAGTTCTTCCATATGTCTTCCTTCTGCAGTAAAGGTCAATATTCTCTTGATTCTTAGCTCACCATTCTCTGTCTTTTAGAGACTTGAAGAATGCTATTTATTTCTCTGCCCTTCTCTCAGCTAAAATAACTCCATTCATTTGTCCTTTTCTCCTCAGTTTTTCATCCTTGCCTAATGCTTCCACTGACAGAGGATCCATTGTTAATATTCATTTGCAGATGTGCCATGCCAATATCTTCAGCAAAATATCAAATTAAGACTTATTTTTTTGCTCTATTGTAACCCTTGAAAACAGTTCTCATTTCTGGAATTCTCTAAGACTTACTATGCATCTTCTTAGCCACAATTTTTTAAGTTGGTAGGGCAAATAGTATCACTTGTGTTACAAATGAGACAATAGATGCCCAAAGAACTTAAATGATCAGGTAATAAATGCCAGAGCTGGGATATGAACCCGCATCTCTTGACTTTATATCCATGCCTCTTTCCTTTTTATCCTGTTGTTATGCTTTCCTGCTCCTCAGGGGTGAAGTGTCTGTAATTGGAGAAAAGCCCTCAAGGACTCTGCCTCAATAGACTCTCCTAAAGCCAGAGCTCTGCTCCAGTTGACCAGCATCCATACTTTGTGAATCTCCTTTCCTTTCTAAGGTGGAGTGGAGCAAAGGACATGAAAAGTAAAGAGCTTACAGAGCTCTTGATTAATGTTATAAGAACATTAGTCCCCAATGAGGGACTCGCCATTTAATAGGGGAGATGAGAGAGCTATGATTATATATATTGATACTATGTGGATAAACTTGAAAATATAGAGTACCCACTACAGCCTAACTCAGCAAGATATCATAGGGCCATAGATTTAAAAGTGAAAGAACCCCAATACTTTCATTTTACAGATGATGAAACTAAAGATCAGAAAGCCAGGGTGATATTACCCAACTTTCCATGGATAGTAAGTGTCAAGGGTGGGATTTGAACATGGAACATTTTGATGTCAGAGCAAGGATTTTTTCCACAAGCACCATATTACTCTTATATACCTCACTGCACAAATACCTGGTATAGGCTTGAGAAATGGAATTATGATTAGGATCAGTCTGAAGAAGTACAGAACTGAGCCTACTTTTAAAGCAAAGATGGGCCATGACTTGGTAGAAAGATTGTTATCTGGCTGTGTGAGGGTAGGAAATGAACTAAGAAGTATATTGCTCCATGGAAGGAATGTATGAAAGTTAAATAGAGAATGATGAGTAGTTTTGTATGATTTAAGCAGAAAGTAGAGTCTGGATTGTAAAGAGAGATGAAGGCAGCTTGTTACACACACACACACACACATATACATAACCTTAGGCAAGGCAAGTCAGCCTACTTTTGTGAACCTTAGCTTTCTCATTTTATAAAGAAAGCATTGAAGCAGATAACTTCTAATGCCATTTCCATCTGTAAGATGAGACCTTCTGAATTAGGGGAAAAAGACAATGGGAGAAGCAAAACCTATAGACCTAGCAAAAGGGCTTTCTTCATGAAAAAACCCAAACTATGTTTGCATCTATGGCCATGATGAGGAAAGGGTAGGACTAAGAATGTCTTGACAAACTTTGTTATTCACTATCTCATCCTTCCAGTTTTTAGACAAAAACCATCCTACATCCATTAACCCTTTCTTCACTGGATGCATTTCCCAGTGTACCTCCCTTTGCCTGGGACTACAATTCCAAATAATATTCACTCAGATTTCTAATCACTATATTCATTCCCCAGTACAGTTTTATAAAATTTCATTTAGCCATAAATTTCTTCCTGGTTGTGCCAAGTTAATTTTTTGACATGTGTGTTCTATTTCCCCAATTACACAAGGAGTAGCTTGGGATTCTCCTTATTTCCTTTACTACAAAGTTCTCCGCATAATGGGTGCTCTTTTTATTACATGGCCGACTGACTAAATCAATATTTCTTATTTTTCAGACCCAATGAAGAGAGAAAACTATTCACAAGTGAGTGAGTTTATTTTCCAAGGGTTCTCCAGCTTTCAGGAGCACCAAATTACACTTTTCATGGTGTTCTTTGCTTTGTACATCTTAACCCTTGCAGGCAATGCCATTATCGTGACCATCATAAGCATGGATCGTCACCTCCACACTCCCATGTACTTCTTCCTAAGTATGCTGTCCATTTCTGAGACATTGTACACAATAGTAATTGTCCCACGAATGTTGGCCAGCCTCACTGGCCTGAATCAGTCCATCTCTTTAGCAGGTTGTGCTACTCAGATGTTTTTCTTTATCACCTTAGCTATCAACAACTGCTTCCTGCTCACAGCAATGGGATATGATCGTTATGTGGCCATTTGCAACCCACTGAGGTACACGGTAATCATGGACAAGAAAATGTGTACCAAGCTAATATGTGGTGCATGCGGCATTGGTGTGACTGTTGCTACAGTTCAGATTGCATCTGTGTTCAGGATGCCCTTCTGTGAAACAAAAATACCCCATTATTTCTGTGATATCCTCCCAGTAATGAAACTTTCCTGTGTTGACACTTCTATTCATGATATCATCAATTTCATTATTAGTTCACTGGTGATTGTGGTTCCCATGGGTTTGGTCTTTTTCTCCTATGTCCTTATCATCTCCACCATCCTGAAGATTGCATCTGCTGAGGGGCGGCAGAAGGCCTTTGCAACATGTGCTTCTCATATCACTGTGGTCATTATCCACTATGGATGTGCTTCTATTGCCTACCTCAAGCCCAAGTCAGAAAATACGAGGGACCAGGATCAACTGATCTCAGTGACTTATACAGTTTTCACTCCACTACTGAACCCTGTTGTGTACACTTTGAGGAATAAAGAGGTCAAAGATGCCCTGTGCCGGGCTGTGGGAAGGAAATCCCTGTCCTAGGATCTCTGTGAGTTTGACATAAGGTTAAAAGACTAGCTACAAGCTAGAAGAGTATCTTTTCTGACTGGCCCCTTGCACTAAAGCATAAACTTAAGCAATGTCAATAGTCAGTAGTGATCTGTTAATGCCAATAGTGGGCTACTACTTGAGGATAATGATTCTGAAAGGTGTAGTGGGAAGAGGAGAGGACTTGGATTCATAACATGAATTTGACTCTTGGATTAAATATTTACTTGCTCTGTGATTATGGACAAGTCATTCAGCATCCCAACATCATAAAATGGAGTAATAATGTTTGTGTTATACACCTTACAAGGTTGTTATGATGAAAATACTTTATAAACCGTAAAGTGATATAACTAGTAAATTAAGAGAACATAGTATAGTTTATCTGTAAGATTTGTATGTAAGGGAAGAATGTAGGACCAAAGAAGATATATAGAGCATTGCAAAATGTAAAAGAAAGATAGTTTTGATTACATAAAATTAAAAAGTTTTTGCACAAACAAAACCAATGCAACCAAAATTATAAGGAAAGCAGAAAACTGGAAGAAAAACTTGTATCTCTGATAAAGGTCTCATATCTCAAATATAGAGAGAACTGTGCCAAACTTATAAAATTAAAGTAATTCCTCAATTGATAAATGGTGAAATGCAGTTTTCAGATGAATAAATCAAAACTATATATAGACATGAAAAAAATCCTCTAAATCTCTATTGATCAGAAAAAGGCAAATTAAAATAACTCTAAGGTACCACTTCATACTTATTAGAGTGGTTAATATGACAAAAAAGGAAAGTATTGGATGTTGGAGGGGATGTGGGAAAACTGGGATACTAATGCACTGTTGGTGAAGTTATAAACTGATCCAACCATTCTGGAGAACACTTTGTAACCATGCCAAAAGGGTTATAAAACTGTACATACTTTTCAGTCAGCAATGCCACTACTAGGTCAATATCTCAAAGACCTCCAAAAGAGGGAAAGGAGCCTATTTGTACAAAAAATATTTACAGCAGCTCTTTTTGTGATGGCTAACAACTGGATGTCAAAGGGATGCCCATCAATTGGGGACTGGCTAAACAAACTGTGATGTATGATTTTTAATGGAATATTATTGTGATGTAAGAAATGATACAGATGATTATTTTAGAAAAACCTGGAAACATTTACATGAATTGATGCATAGTGAAGTGAACAGAACCAGGAGAACATTGTACACAGTAAAGGCAATATTGTTTGATGAAGAACTGTGAAGGACTTAGCTGCTCTCAGCAATGCAATTGTTCAAGACAATCTCAAAAGACTAATAAAGCATACTTTCCTCCTTCAAAGACAGAAATTATATTGATTGAATACATCCTGAAAGGTGTTACTTTTCACTTTTTTCATTTTTTTATTTGAGTCATACTGTGCAAAATGACTAACATGAGAATGTTTTATATGATTTCACACGTATATCCTATATCTGATTGTCTACTGTTTCAGTGAGGGGGGAGGGAAGGGTAGGATAGAATTTGGAACCCAAAACTTTAAATAAAAATGTTAATTTTTTTTAAAGGTGACATAACTGACTTCTTATTTATTATAATAACAATATTTATCTGCATTATATACCATTTTCCCATGGAGAATAAACTAAGGCTCTTTTATGAGCTTGGTATTAAAAAGTCGGCACACTCTTGAATCTTTGGTCTGATGTTTTGTGTCCCCATGGCACTTGGTGTTCATGTCATGTGACTGTTCAAGGCTTATTCGGCCACTTCCTACAAACTGTGAGACTGAGAGCATTCTTATTTGGTGGATTGGTTATTATAAACTTAATAAACTCAATCAAATGAATAGTCAGCATGTCTATGCCCTGTCAAGTGAGAGATGGAGACACAGTGAGATGGTGATGAAGAAGACATATTCTGGAAAGTCTAACAAAGGATTTGATAGCTATGAGGAAGATGTTAAGGTCAGATGTTATTAGACTGGAATTTCCTTGAAGGAAGGGATGGTGTCCTCAACTTAATTTTAAATATTTACTTTATTATTTAACTTGGATCCTTCCTGGGCAGCTTGCACAGTGATTTGTAATAGTAATAATAACAATAACAATAATAGACAATCAGGAAATGTTTCAACTGGGAGAGAAAACTAACTTCTCATGACCCTTCCATGAGAGACACACACACTACACAAATATATATACATTCATATGTACATATAAACACACATATAAATATATACATACACATGTACACATGTATGTGTGTACATGTATATATAAATACACATACATGCATACATATATGGAGAGAGAGAGAGAGAGAGAGAGAGAGAGAGAGAGAGAGAGAGAGAGAGAGAGAAACATACACACAACCCCCAAGTCTGAAAGGTAAAAAAGCTTAGCATAAGTCAGATTGTAAAACTGGTAGAATTATTTTTCTCCATTAAAATTATATATTTTAGACGTAGAGGTCAATCAATGGTGGTGGGAGGGGAGAGAGAAAAAAAGAGGGAGGGACAAGGGAAGGGGTAGGAATAAAGGAAGGGGAGGAAGATGGAAAAGGAAGGAAAGAGAAAGAGAGGGAAAGAGAGAGAGGAAAAGAGGGAAAAGGAAAGAGGAAGAAGGAAGGAGGGAGAGGGAAATGGATGAAAAGAGGGAGAGTGACAGAGAATGAAAAGCACTATGCTCTTAAATGTTTATTTTTGCTTTCAATGGGAAACTTGTTGTAAAAATTGGCACAGCTTCAGCATAGAGAAGGTTTGAGCTCCAGTTCTGCCTCTGATATACATTGGTCGATTGGCTTTTGGGAAATCTGTAGATTTGGGGGAGTCCCATGCATAAGTTTCATGCCACTGTAAGACCATAAGTCAGAGCAGGTAGGACTCTACATTGGTAATGGAAGTTTTCTGATCATAAGCTCTCTAGACCAAGAAAATTACAGATCTAATCCAAAACAATAGGAGCAGCAACAGCAGCAATAAAAAGAGCAAGAACTGGAAAAAGTGAGTAGACTGCTATTCCTCATCATTGTGGGAAGGAGAGGCAGTACAGAGAGACCCTCAAGAAGTTGTGTTGAAAGGAACTAGGCACACATATGAATGCAGGAATTCTAAGAGAGTTCACTTAAAGCCAGGCTTCAGGGGAGGGAGGAGGGAACAGTTTGTCTCCTCCATCAGAACACCTTGTGAAGACTGTCTTTGCTGCCTGAGATCTGTCCTGCTTCCTTTCTGACAGTAAGTTCCCATAGGAAAAAAGCCCATGCTTGCCTCTTCCTCTGTCTTTTCTAGCAGCAGAGCTCCATACACAATCAAAACACAGAGATCTCAGTTCTGCTTCAACTTCCACTCCCAAGGGACCTGAGAACAATCTCAGATGTCCCTGGTGTGTTATTCCTGGAAAAGGCTCATTGGAGGAGAGACTCAATGGAAAGAAGTATCTCCTGGGGAATGACAGATGTTTTGTCTGATGGAGAGCCAGGAGAATATTGTATACAGTAACAGCAATATCATATGATGATCAACTGTGAATGACTTAGCTATGCTCAGAAATACAATAATACAAGATAATATTGAAGGACTTATGATAAAAAAAAGTGCTATCTACCTTCAGAGAAGTACTAATGTATCTGTGGCCGGAAATGAGCAGACAGTTTTCAGAAGCAGCAAAAGCTATCTCCAGTCATAAGGAAAAAAAATGCTTGAAGTCACTACTGACAGAAGAAATGCACATTAAAACCCTCCAAGGTACTACTTCATATCTATCAAATTGGCTCATAAAACAGAAAAAGAAAGTGTAAATATTGGAGAGGATGTGGGAAAATTAGAACACTAATGCACTGTTGGTGGAGTTGTGAGCTGATCCAATGTTTCTGGAGAGAAATTTGGAGGGAAGATTGAAAAGGAGAGGGAAGGGAAAACTAAATAGGAGATAAATGAGGCTCAGCTGGACATAGGGGAATATATTTGAGTTTAAAGCATCTGGATAAGGCCAAGATGTAGGTATGGTTGTGGTTCAGGGGTGGAATTTGTCCTTGCCCTGTGGTATTGAAAGTTTGACAGCTATGGAATTAGAAAAGTTTAATTTGATTTCTGGCTGTCATTCCCTCTCCATGGGTCTCAGTATTAACAAATGCAAAGTGATAGTTAAATCCAGATGCCACAATGGATAGAGCATTGAGCCACAAGACAAGATGATCTGAATTCAGCCTCAGACATTTATTAACTGTGTGACTCTGGGTAAGTCACTTAAACTCTATCTACCTCAGTTTCTTCCACTATAAAAAGGGGGCAATAATTATAGCACCTACCTCAAAGGTTGTTGTGAGGATCATATGAGATAATATTTGTAAAGCACTTAACACAGTACCTGGCACATAGTAAGCTCTTAATAAATGCTGCTTCCTTCCTTCTTTTCCTTCTAGACCTGTATCCTATTATCCCAAACTCATTGATAAGGTAAGGAAGAACTATGGTGGGGCCATGTATTACCCCCAAAACAGAATAGAATCCAATAACTGTTAGAAGTGGATGGATTCTTAGAGAGCTTCTAAGCCAGAGGGTAGCAATCAATATTTAACCTATGTATAGATATTCTATCACTGCCACCATCAGTTGTAACAATAAGAGTACAGGTTGGGTGGATTAGAAGGTAAAAAGAAGGATAAAACTTTTCCTACCTCCCTCTACTCTCACCATTGCCTGGGACTCTCTGGCAAAGCAGAATTGGCAGACATAGGGTGCAGTAGTTTCAAGAACAATCAATTAATAAACCTTTGAAACCAATGCTGCCAAGATTAGAGGAAAACAGGAAAGTGAGGAAAATTTTTCTCTGAGAAAAGCCTAATTTCTCAAATACACTTAGAATTGAGTCAAGAATATGCGTCAATCCCCAATGGATAAATGGTCAAAGAATATGAACAGTTTTCAGAAGAAACAAATGCCATCTATGGTCACTTGAAAAAAATGCTTTAAACCACTACTGACTGAAGAAATGTACATTAAAAAACTCTGAGGTTCCACTTCATATCTATCAGATTGGCTCATAAAATAGAAAAGGAAAATGTGAATATTAGAGGGGATGTGGGAAAATTAGAACACTATGGCACAGTTGAATTACTTGGTTAGAACAATTCAATGAGAATTTACTGACTGTCCATCAGAAATAATTTGGGTGCCCCAAAGGGAACTGTAACACATGGTCACTACCTTCAGTGAATTTGCTTTCCATTGACTGCCTCCACTTCCTCTGAATTTCCTAAATCCATAACCCTTGGCTATCTGTCTTCCAGTCCCATCGCTTTAATAAAATTGCTGTCTCAAAGGTCTTCTCATCCTTCATCTTGCTCTCACTGCAACATTTGATGTTATGGATTGTCTGCTTACACTCCCTTTACTTTCACATTTCTACGATTATTCCTTCTTTATTTGTCCATTCTCCTTTCCACTAGGGGCAAACGTCTTTGAATGCTATGTAATTGACCATCTTCTGTTTTCTCTCTATGCTTTTCAATAAATAATTAAATCAACAAGCATTTATTAAGCACTTTTTAATAAATAATTAAATCAACAAGCATTTATTAAGCACCTTTATTAAGCATTTATGTAAGCCAGGCATGTGCTAGTAACTGGAATTATGAAAACAAAAATAAAACAATCCCTTCCCTCAAGGGGTTTACATTCTAATAGGGGATATATCATGTGCATAATCAGGTATATACAAAATATTCTAAAAGTAGAAATAAACAAACCATAGAGAGCTAGGAACTAGTAGCTTGGGAATCTAAGAGAAGTCTCTTGCTAAAAGTAAAGCTTGAGTTGAATCTTGAAAAAAGTCAGAGATTCCAAAAAGTGGAAGTAAAGAGAGAACATTCCATCCATGGGGGACAGTTTGGAGATGGGAAATAGAGTGTCATATATGAGGAAGGCCAGTGGTCTGACTGGGACACAATATTTTTGTCAAAGAATTGGATTTTAGATACCTTTAGTTTTCAACACTGCATATCTACATCTGTCTCCTGACTTTGTATCTTCCTCTCCCAGCTGACCTTGTATCACCTACAAAGGTGCTGGAGTGGTTTGCCATTTCCTTCTCTAGCTCATTTTACAATGAGAAACCAAGGCAAACAGGGTTAAGTGATTTACCCATGGTCACACAATTAGTAAGCATCTGAGATCAGATTTGAATTAACGAAGATAAGTCTTCCTGACTTCAGGTCCAGCACTTATCCGCTGCACCACCTACTTGTCCTATTAAAAAATTTAGCCTTGCTCAATTTCAGGGTGGTGCTTCTTTTAGCATCAAGAGTCTATGCCTGTGTATGAAATGCTTCCTTCCCTACAGCTGTAAATAATGAAGAATAATGTTTAAGTTTAGCTGCCAAAGTACAGCAATGGGTTCATCTTTCAACAATTTTTTTTGATGTGTCCTGGATGAAGCCCTGCTCTATGACTAGTCACTGACATTTTTTACTTCTTCCCACACCGAAACCCCAGGGCCCAATCTAAGTAAAGACATATTTTGAAATTGCTAAGTAGGGACTTGGTGAATTTTGGACACTTGCCTGGGCTGCCTGAATCAGAAAGGTGAAAGTATGCCCTGATTAACACATTCTCCCCACAGGGGAGTATTAATTTCCTTTTCTTAGTTAAACCATGATGTGATTTGGCTCTGCTTTTGACAAGTGTACTGATTTGAAGGCTTGTCCTTCACAGTTAATGGCTCCAAAAATTGGGCTTCTGGTGTTGGTGCCTTCTAATTTTTTTAATGACTATCTCTTTTTGATATACAGTAGGTTTTAAACCTTACACAAAGGAAGTGTCTGGGAATGTCTTTGTTGAATATATTAAATAGATTTGGCTTGAAGGAATCTTTAAATTTCATGGCTACTCTCTTGATGTGAGCTGGATCTGTTTGGTATTGACTGAAGTCTCAAAATCTAAGATTAGCCTTGGCTCTGGTTTCTGCTAGTGTTGCCTGAAAACCACTGGCTATACTGCTTAGATAAGATTCTGCTGCTGGTTTTGTCTGGTTATCTTGAAACTTCCCGATACCCTGAGCTGACTCTGTCTATCTTTCTATATTATGCCTACAGCCAGTTATGGCTGTTTATTTTTCTTTTACCTCCCTTTTTCTGTGTTCCAAACATCACTATCTCTATTTCTTCTGAAAGCCTAATTTCTTTTCCATTGAGTCATATAGTATCATGGGAGCAGGGATACTATAAAATTTTACCACATCCCTCAAGAAAGATAGAACCTATCTTTAAACTCATAATAGTTTGCCTGTCAGTTTTTAGAAAAGTAGATTTTTATACTGAGGACAACACTGGAAATGATCTTTTGACCTGGATAAAATAAATGTACTTTATTTTTTAAATATTATTTTTCAATGACCAAATATTTATTTGATCTCCCACAGTCATTAAACCATGAACACAAAAAAGAAAAATTATAACAAATATGCATAGTTAATAGAAGCAAATTCTCTCACTGCTCATGTCCAAAAGTATATCATTTGTCATCTCACCATGAGAAGCATGCATTGGTCTTGTGGTTTTTCTTTGTATTGATCAGACTTCTAAAATCTTTCAAAGTTGTTTTTCTTTATAATATTGTTATATAAACTATCCTGCAGAAAAATCTGCCTTACTTCACTATATCTGTTCGTGGAAGTCTTTCCAGTTTCCTCTGAAGGTGCCCATTTTGTCATTTCTCTTGGCTCAGTAATATTACATTACTTAAATTACTTACTCATCCCCCAAAGAGTGAGCACTCCCTCAGTTTTCAGTTTGGGACTACCATGAAAAGAGTTGCTGTAAACATTTCGTACATAGGTTTTTTCTATCTTTGATATTCTAGGGGTATATTCTCATAGTGGTATAGATAGGTGAAATGCTATGTACAGTTTAGTCACTTTTTTGAGAAGAGTTTCAAGTGGTTTCAAAGAACAGACAACTTCAGAGTTCCACTAACATTGCATTGATGTACCTATTTTCCCATAGTCCCTTCATGAATAAATGTGTTTTCCCACAGGCCCTCCAGGGTTTGTCATTTTCCTAGGATTACCAGTCTTAATGAAAAGGAATCGGTTTAAAAAGAAAACAGAGTCTTTCAGTTTTAGAGCTTTCATTTTCCACACTCTGACCATGTTAGGAGACAGGAAGATCATGCTCTTGAGACTGAAAAACAATACTCTCTCTTGTTCCTGAGATTTTTTTGGGGGGAAAGACTAAATTTATGACTCCACCAAAGGACTGAAATGTAATTATTTGAGCTCATTTTCATGTGGTAAGAATCATGGCTTGAGCAATCAGGTATGACTTTTGAATATGAATGTTCAAATTAAAATGGAAACAAAATGGACTTTATCCTGAATTTCATATTGTAGTTTCTCTGGATTTATTACAAATCATTAAATAAAAAATTAATAATTTTGAATATATTTAACAAGTCTTATTCTTTTACTCTCTCATGAAGATAATTGGATACAAGATTCTCTCAAGTCCTGTTCTGATTTTTATCTCCTATGCAATGTAAATGCATTTTCTATGGATCAATTTAGAATGTAAGGACATTTTACTGCTTTGTTTTCCTTCAAAGCTCTTTTGTGTTTGAGTTGATTTATTATTACAAAGTGTTGAAGCCGAACTGTTCCTCCTGCCTTTTATTTTTTCTTCTCAAGTGAAAGACGAAATATTTTTTTTTGGAAAATCAATACTTCTTTTTTAGGGAGAAAACCATTAATTGCCCATGAACATCAGTATGAAAATAATGACTTGGTTGAATTAAATTGTTTAACAAATTGAAGCAAACTGTATGCAGATCTAGTTGCAATTATCCAGGAGGAATGACAAGGGGAAAATATTATTAATCCAATACACAGAAAGTACTAAATTGCAAGACAGAATGAGTGGAAAAGGACAAACTGAAACTAATATTATAATTGCAACATAAAACATGAGTTGGAAACAGAAATATTTAAGGTTAATCAATTAACAATAGTGCACTAAAAGGAAGGTGAAGTATCATGGTTATATAAAGAGAAATGTAGCAACTTACAACAGAAAGAGTCTGAGTTATTGGAACTGAAAACTGAAAATCAGAAGGAAACACACACACACAAACACAAGCACTTAGCTCATTATTTTTGGAAAGAGAACTAGTAGCAGTCTTGCTGGGTCAAAGGGTATAGGTGAGAAACTATCTGAGAAAAGAAACTGTCTCTGAAAAGACAATTCTTATCCAGAAAGTTGGGAAGATTTGTAGTGATTTTTCAAATGTCACTTCACAGATACTTGTTTCCTTGTGTAGATTCAGAAAAAGAAGTTGAAATCATGAGGCAACCTTAGAAACGATCATTTTAAGTTCAGATTTCCATTGGTTTTGATAGTTTTTATGGAGATAATTATTATCCATAGTACAGCTGGTCTGGATTGTGGATAGTAATCTGTGGACAAGACGTCATACCTCCACAAATGCAACATTAATATTGATACATACTCTATTTTTTAAAATGTAGTCTGCATAGAATCCCAAATTGAAAGGTTCTTACCATGGAAGTAGCACAGGATGTCAAATTGTGAAATACATGTGTATTCTTATTTTTTCAACTAGATAATTTAGAGATTAGTAATCTCTAAGTAATTTAAATATTTTAGATAATTTAGAGATGCATTTAACTAATGTTATCAGTTTGGTGACAATACATTTGATTTTATATTTTTTATTTTAATAATGCATCATTCCTTTATGTTGATCAATAATCCAATAGTAAGCATTTTTCAGATCTTACTATGTGCTAGGAAGCATGCTAACTATCGGGGACACAAAGCCAAAAATGAAACAGTCTCTGTACTTAAGGAACTTGAATTCTAATGGGAAAGACATCATGGACACATAAAAATATACATGTTATATATACAAAACAAGGTGATCATAGTAGGGAAGCCACGAAGACCAAAAAAGTTCCATGTAAAAGTTGACACTTGATCTGAATCCCTGGTTTTACCAAGGATATGAAGAGGGAGTACACTCAAGACATGGATAGCCAATAGTATAAAGGCAGGGTAAAAAATTATGGTGGAGCATCATGTGCAGAACTGTAAGGAAGTCATTTGTAAATTTCTGGCTTCATAATTTTGGAAAGAATTTTATAACTGGGAGACACGGCACACTCCTTCTGGCTAATGATTCTCTAAATGTCTGCAGCCTGGCATGTGAAATGCTATTTCTGCTTGTTAAGCACTCAAAAGACATTGCATACTGTAGAGAGATTCTAGATACTAGATGTAAAAGATAATAAATGTAAGGAAAAGACAGAAAAGTCTTAAAGTGCAGTTTCAAGAATAGCAAAGAGCAGCTGGCATTAATTAATCATGATCCCAAAGTGTTGACTTTAATTTCTCATAGTCCAATAGCAGGAAGAGCTCATGCCACTTTATAACTAATAAGCTAAAGACAAGGTAGCTCAGGTGGCTGAATCATCCTGAATTTTAAGCCTGAAAGCAACTGAAATATAAATGCCCCATATACATTTTAATGTACATGAATATTCCTCTCAATGTGCTAATTTGAAATTTGGGTATGGACTTTAGAGTTTGATACCAACTATGAATAGAAGGCTGTATGGATTTTTATCCATTTAGAAAACTGGATAGGTGCTTGTTTGTGAAAAATGCCTAAAGATATCTGAGTCCTGTTCCCCACTCTCCACTGGATGAGAAGATGGTACTTTATAGCAGTTTCCTAAAGAGCTTATTTGATACTAAATTCATTCAGATCTTCTAAGAAGCTTTTTGTGGGTACAGTAATGAGTTGATAGTGCTAATTTTAAAACACAAAAATTATGTCTTGAAGATAATATAGTTCACAAGTACTGGAAATATATAGAATGCTGTCAATATTTTATACAGGAACTATAAAGATGGAGTGTAGAAATACTCCAAGAAAGTATAAAGACACACCAAAAAGAACAATGATCAATAAAACAAAAGAGAATCAGCTACAAGCTTTTCTATTCAGTGTAAGATCATCTCAAAAGACTGCCAGAATTCCCAGAAGGCATAGAGTGGAGGCAAGCTGGAATAGATAGAAGGTAAAGTACAAAACAGTCCAGACCCACACAAGATGCAGGGCCAGAGCAGCACTCAGTGAAGGATGATCTACAGTGATCATCTCCAGGAAGAAATAGGGCTAGAGCAGTGTCTTGACCTAGCAATCAGTGCCCAACCCAGCATTCAGGGAGCCCAGACCTGAATCATACCAGGAGACAAGAAAGTCAGGGACAAGACAGCCACAGGACTCAAGTTTAGGGTGGGCCTACCGACAGCTTACGCAGGAGTATAGGAGTAGAGTTTGATTCAAGGACAAGTCCTCAATACAGAAACTCAGGCAAGAGATATGAAAAAAAAAACCTCAGAGGAAAATGACAATGAAGAAACAACTTGAACTGAAAGAAGTCCAAAGAATAAACCCAGAATAGCTTCACAAGTTCACATGGAGCCTCAGAGATAAGAAAACTTTGACCACAAAGACTAAAGAAGTACATGGGAAAAATGAAAAAGAAATATAAAATAGAATAACTAGAGAAGAAAGAATGGCAAGAAGAATTTATACTTTAGAACAGGTGGTGGTAAACTCTGCTCAAGAATTGAACTTTTCAAAAATTAGAATGGGGCAAAAATAAGCCAATCACTCTTTGACCAAACAAGAAACATTAAAACAAAATAAAAAGGTTGGAAAAGAAGAAGAAAATGCAAGATATAGATATACATATGTGTGTGTGTATTAAAATTAAAAGCTGACCTGGAAGCTGGACAAAGAGAGATAATCCAGAAAATAGGGAATTGCCTCAAAATCATGACCCCCCACAAAAAAGCTTAGGTAACATAATTCAAGAAATCATAAATAAAAACTGCCCAAATATCTTACAACTAGAGGGAAGGGTGAAAAATAATACAAAGAATCTACCAGCCACCCACTTAAAAGAGTCTCCAAAATGAAAAATCTCAGGAACATCATAGCCAAAATTCAGAAGCTACAGGCCAAAGGAAAAAATACTTCAAGCATCCAAAAGGAAAGAATTTAAGTACCAGAATACAACTATTAGGCTCACACAAAACCTGGAACTTGGGAATATCAAATTCCAAAAGCTTGTTTGTAATAATACAAACAAGAAGTAACCCTTTTAAAGTAACCCTCTTAGTAATAATCTATATCATTCTATAAGGGGAAAATGAATATTTAATGAAATAGAGGATTTCCCAGCATTCCTCTGAAAAAGCTCAGAAATGAATAGATGTTTTGAATTGGAAATAAAAAGACAAGAGAAACATAGAAAGGTACCCACATTTGATTAGCTGAACCAGACTCTGTCAGGGATTGTTTACCTATTACTAGGGTAAGAAGGAACAAATGTTCTCTCAAAACCTGAGAATCTCCAAGGACCACTCACCATTATCTCTACCTGGTCTTTTGACTTCTCAGATACAGAGTACCAAAAGAAAAGATAAGCTGTGGGTAGATCACCCACTGATAAAGGAAGATGGCTTTCTGCTCCAGAATGAAGCCCACTTGAAAGTAAAAAAAGATCTTCCCTAGTCTTGATTTCCAAAGTGTGCGTATATAGTCATTTTTTACCTCTTGCTAATAGGACTTATTTGGGCCACCCTTTCTTGACCCATCAAACTTCCCCAAACACCTCTAAGGGATAGTAAAATGAATTTTTGTACTTTGAACTAACACCTTTGTCCCTTTCTCTCATCACATTTCCAGAGATCTAAACCAGACTAACTGCTGGACCTATGGGCTGGAGCCTAGGGAGAAAGGAATTTTTTTCTTTTCAATAGCCCTGAACATCACATGTTAAGCACATTATGTGCTAGTTAACAAAGGGAAGACTTTACCCTAATAGGGCAGAAATTCTGTACCTACAAGCCTGATTCAAATCCTCTGGCAATCTCACAAATAGTATTAACTATAGAATTAGCTGCATGTAAAGTCAATAAGTTTCAAGATTAGCCCAAACGAAGAAAAGGTTCTGTTAAACTGATTAGAAAACTGTCTAGACTTTGATAACTATGGAGTGTGGGTAATGGGTGCATCAGCCTATGAATTACTTGCATCAGTGTCCTAATATTCAGAATTATACTTGGCCATATACTTATGTTTGGTTTTGGTTTGGTTTTTCTCATGGTTTCTCCCATACATTTTAATTGTTCTGTGCAACATGAGTAATGTGAACATGTGTCTAATAAGAATGTATGTGTAGAACCCATATAAGGTTGCATGCCATCTTGGGGAGGGAGAGGAGAGGGAGGGGGAGAAAATTTAAAACTTATGGAAGTGATTGTTGAAAACTGAAAACAAATAAACTAATTACAAAAAAATGGAAAAAAAGAATAACTAGGGAAATTAAAAACACTTAGATATGGCTCATATCTAGTTTCTCCCAAAAAGAGATTTACAAATTCCCTTCACAAAAAGACATTCAAGATATAGTATAACTATCCAGTATAGGATAGATGTTTATTTCTTTAATAAGTAATATTTACATAAACCTCTTGTGCAACCAGCTTATTATGGCTTTGGCTTTCTTCAGCCCTTTCATTGCAGAGCCCTCTCCTCTGCTAAAATCACTTCTATCTGGGGGAGATGACACCTGTCTCCAGAACTCGTGAAGTAGCCAACAAGGGTGAATAAATCCATTTCTTATTGCTGCTGTTCACTCACCTGCAATTACTCATTATTACCTATGACCTTGTAAGCTCTTCCATTAGCTTGCTAACTCTTTGAGGGTAGGGACTCTCTTCTGTTTCACTTTGTATCCCCAGTACTTAGCACTATACTTGGCATACTGTAGTTGTTAAATAAATGTTTATTGATTGATTTTGTTCAGAGAAGCAAAATGAAGGATCAGCTATGGGATTAAGATCTCTTTCCAAACTTTCCTGAACAGGCTAACTCAAACCTGAACAGGCTTTTGCTCCTGGAAATGGGGAAGAAGAAGAAATTCTTTCCCTAACCACTTGCTGAAAGTCCAAGGATGAAAAAGCATTAGGAAGAGAAAGCACTATTTTGGGAAGAATCTCAAGACAGACAGTCTCTAAAGAGCAAGTGATAGAGTCATTTCCATCTCATTTATAAATATCACTGAGGGAGAAATTATGCCTGACTCAGTTGCCAATCATCTCTGACACAACCTCCTAGTCATAGGAAGCAATAAAGAGTTGCTGTGTCATCTCAACAAATATCCTTCACGAAGGGACCAGAACACTTGTTCAACAGAAAGAGACCAGAGCACCCAACTAAATCTATGTGAGAAGCAACATGTACCAAATATGTGAATATTTATATAATATAATAAATATAATATTATAACTAGATATCTAGAGGACCATCGCCCAAATTGGACTGATACTTGTAAGCTTAGAATTTGAAGTGCTTGACCGTAGGCTGTAGGAGAAATAGTTCACAAACATTTAGTCAGAATTCTGCATATGATCATTGAAACAAGGGGTGAATGGTTATGTCAAGGTTCTGGGGGTCTGACAATAGCACTAATACTGTGCCTTTTCATTACAGACGTAGCATCTGGGGCCTAATTCTGTCTCTAGTTGTAACAGAAGTAATCCAAACAAGGTTTAGATGCTATAGCAACAACGTTTATGTAGTTTGTCTTTAATGATGAGAATAGTTGTCCAAAATTTGATTTGATGCAGGACACCTGAGTGCCTATCAGAACACCTGCGAAAGGAACAAATATATATCAAAGGCACTGCCAGGTAGCAACACGTTTAGTTTCCTAAAGCAGTGAAATGGGGGCCATATATCATGTGAGCAAAAAGATAGCAGATTAGACATTTTCTCTGATATTTTCAACTTCTCAAATCTCTCCAAAACGGAAATTATGTGTCATAGATACAGCAGCTTCAACTGTTTCCATCATCTAGAACACTAGAAGAAAAAAAAGTTAAAACCCCAAAATAACTGATACTCACCAACTCTGAGCTCTCTCAGCACCCTTCCTCTGCCTCCCAAGCTACTGGCAATGAGACTGCACTAGCAAACCCACGGACCCATCCTAAGCTTAAATAAAAATTCAACCCTACACTCCTCACCCTACACCCTCCCCTTTCTAGTGTCATGGAAATCACAACTCCAGGCTGTGGAAGTTTACTCAGATCTCAACATCCAGTTTGGCCACAGTCCTTCAGGAACTGAAGCCTGTTGGGGGATGCAACCCAGAAGTGTAAGTTCTACAAAGGGCTGAACTGGTGGTGCCAAGGAAAGCAGACTCTGAACTGCTAGTGTTAGGTCAAAGAACTAAGGACTTAAATGAATGGGACAGGCCACCAGAACATGACATTATGGATGTGGGGAGCTATGCAGCACTCAACCAAGTCTGAGGGAAAGAATGCAACATCCAGCTGGAGTCAATTGTGACCAGCAAACAGTGATTTGCAACAGAGACCTAGACTGTGTGTATGTTCATCCTTTGTTGCCAAAGAAGATCATGCCATCAGAGAAATAATGACATGACTTGCACTTGACTTTGTTTTGAGTGAGGAAGGGCTGTGCAGGTCACCAGCCTCACTTCTCCTCCAGAGCCATCTGAATTCAGTGACCAGATATTCATCAGGATGACTGGAGATGATCCAGGATGAGGCAATTGGGGTAAAGTGACTTGCCCAAGGTCACACAGCTAGTGAGTGTCAAGTGTCTGAGGTGAGATTTTAACTCAGGTCTTCCTGACTTCTGCACTGGTGCTCTATCCACTGCACCACCTAGCTGCCCAAAGAGACCTAGACCAGTGAATCATGAATTGCGCAGCGTGAAAGGAGGCTAAGATGCTTTGAGTGCAGCCCCCAAGGAAACTACAATCAGAGAGGGAGTGAGTCAGACAATGAGTAATAAGGAAAATAAGGAGGGAGGTGTGGAAGACTGAACATATCAAAGATTTCAGAAAGAAGAAATTTCAAAAACCTTGAACACCAACTCATAAAGCAAAAGGAAAAGTTGTAACAAGGAAATATGACCTCCAGATCTGGTAAATGAGTTCAGGCATCTATGAACAAATAATGTAAAATGAAGGAAATGGATTAAATACTAGATAAGACAGAGAATTCTGCAGATTTGAGGAAAACATGGAATGATAGCACACTGCTTCTGAGTGATTTGAAAGAAAAATGAGACTCATGAGAACAGGATTTATGACCTGCACAGTAAAAATAATGGGAAAATAGACAATTTTAAATCTGCAATCTTTACCAAAAAACAAACAAACAAGAGAATAACAGATTAGGAATGCAAATACACAAAACTGAAGGACAATATAGAAGAAAAGAAGCAAAACAACCAAGAATGTTAAACAAAAATATGTTCACTTTGCAAGCAAAACATATGGATATCAAAGACAGGATGCCTAGAGATAACCTAAGGATCATAGGTCTCCTAGAAGAACGCAACAGGACAAAAATGAAGAACAAATAATGAAGGAGATAGTAGAAAAGAACTGGCCAGGACTTCTTGAACATAGAAAATGAAATTCCAATTGAAGAAATTCACAGATCACATCCAAGGAGTAGAGGTGGGAGCAAGACTGCAAACCTGCAAACTCCAGGAAACACAGTAGCTAAATTTAACAATTCAATTGAAACAAAACAATTTCTATAAGCCATCATGAGGAAGACATTCAAACAAAAAGGAAAGAGCATTCAAATAATGCAAGACTGTTCCATATCCACTAGAAAAAAGGAGGACAAAATGACTTTGGCACTTAGAATGCAGCCCAAGGTGATCTATTCTGCAAATCTGAACTTAACCATACAGAATAAAAGGTGGACATTCAATAATAAAGAAGAGTTCAAAACACTTTTAGAAAGAAAACCAAAACTGAGGAAATTATTTACTTCTCAAACACTCCCAAACAACACAAATGAAGTAGTGAATAAATACAGACAGCAACAGAGTGACAATAGAAACCTCATTATGAGACAGGGGTAATGGCGGAAGTCTGGCAGAGGTAACAGGAAGCATTAGGGATAAAACCTGACCACATTATGCCTGCAACTGAAAGTTCCTTTTTGTAGGACAGTTACCTGAAAAGGTACATGAAAGTGGGGAAGAAATCAAAGAAGCAAAAAATGAAATTTAAAAGCTACTGCATAAGACTAAGTGAAGGAAATGGAAGTGGGGGGTGAAATCTACTTGAGTGAAAAAAAAAAAAGGAGACAGAAGAAATAAATAACCAAAGAATAGTAGGAGAGAGGAGGTAATAAACAAGAACCTAAAGGGAAAAGGGTAACAAGTAGGAAAAGGGGATCAGGAGTGACAGGAAGAGAGCCATTGGGAATAGAATCACTTTTTAAAAAATTATTAAAGTAAAATTACTAAAGGAACATAATACTGTATTTACAGTAGAAGGAAAAATCATAAGCTAAAAGAAATTTTAGAGACAAATGGGGGAAAATGTAAACCTAACTCAAAGCTTTAAACGTGAATAGATTGAACAATCCAATAAAACATAACAAAACAAAAAAAGAGCAACAGATTGTATAAGAAAATAAAACTGTACAATATGTTACTTAGGAGAAAAATATTAAAAACTAAAGACATAAACAAAATAAAACTGAGGGGATAGAAAAAATATTATGCATCTACAGAATTCAAAAAAGCAAGAATTGACATCATTCTTTCAGACAAATCAAAAACATTCAAAAAATAAAAAGGGAAAAACAAGGAAATCATATTATGCTGAAAAGAACCACAGACAACAAACTGATATAAGTAATAAACTTATATGCTCCAAATGCTTTAGCACTGAAATTCATAAAGGAAATGTCTTCTGAGCTTCAAGAAGACAAAATAGTGACAGGAGAGTTCAATACCCATTTATTAGTTTTGGATAAGTCTAAAAGACAGAAAAATGAAAGGGAAAATGCAGAAATAAATAAATTTCTGAAGAAACTATAGTTAAAAGACTTATAGCATCTTCTAAGTAGGTCAACAAAAAGAATATACATTATTTCTCTGCTTCACACAGAATTTTACAGGTATTGACCATGTATTATGGCATAGAGATATTGCAAACGAATATCAGAAATAATAATAAACCTTTAAAGACCATGATGCAATGAGAAGAAAAATTCATCCAGGGACTGCAAAAAAAGATACAAACCCAAATGTAGAATTTATAATGAAATTTTAAATAATGAGTAGGTCAAAGAACAAATAGAAACAATTACATAAAACAACGTAAAATAAAATGTTAATGATGAAACAGCATACCAAAATTCTGAGATACAAGCTAAAGCAGGTATTAGGGTGAAAATCATATCCTTACTATGATCTATTAACAAAATGGAAAAAAGATTAATGAGCTGAATATACATGTTTTTAAATTAGAAAAACTGATAAATGAGCAGAAAATAAGAACAAAAGATGAGATATTAAAAATTAGAGGGGAACTAGAATAAAAATTTAAAAAAACATAAAATGATAAATAAAAATAAAAGCTGCTTCTTTGAAAAGATTAATGAAGTTGATAAACCCTTAGCTAATATGATTCTTAAAAGAAAGAAAAATCAAATTAATAAGACAGTAAATATAGGAACTGAAATCACAGCAAAACCAGGAGAAATAAAAAGAATAATTATTATGCACAAATATATCCTAAAAAATTAAGAACATAAAAGAAATAGAAGAATGCCTTCAAAAAGGTAAAATACCCAAACTATTAGAAGATCAGACAGAGACTTTAAATAACCTGATCTTAAAAAAGGAAATAAATTTAGCAGTAAAGAAATTATGAAAGGAAAATAAAAACCTGGCACCTGAGGGATCTTTAGGAGAATCCTACCAAATTCAGAAAAAAACAATTAGTACCCATACTTCAGAAACTATTCTCAAAAATTGAGAAAGAAAGCATACTACAAGAATCCTTTAATGAGACACATATAGTCCTAATAACTACAGCAGGAAAAGGTAAGACACAGAAAGAAAATTATAAGCCAGTAAAATTAATGAATATAGACACAAAATTTTTAAAGAAAATACTATTAAATGGATTACAGAAAATTATCCAAGACATCATTCATTATGATCAAGTGGGATTTATAATAGGGATTCATGGATGATTTAACATTAGAAAAGACAATCAACATAATTAGTCATATTGAATTTAGATATGAGATCATCTCAATAGATGTAGAAAAAAAGCTTTGACAAAGTACAACACTCTTTTACGGTTAAAAAAAAAAAAACTAAAAAAGTACAAGAATAAAGTGATCTTTCACTATTATAAGAGCATCTACCTAAACTCCAAAGTAGGTGTGATATTCAGTAGGAATATACTACAACTTTTTCCTTAAATATGAAAATGAAGCGAAGATGCCAGTTCTCTTTGCTATTATTTGATATTATTCCAGGAATGTTAGCAATAGAAATAAGACAAGAAAAATGAACTAAAGGAATAAAGATAGGTAAAGAGGAGATAGAACTATCTCTGCTGGTGATATTATGGTTTACTTGGAAAACTCTAGTGAATCAGCAAAGATACTAACAGAGACAATTAATGCTTTAGCAAGGTGTAGGCTACAAAACTAAATCCTCTAAAATCAACAGCATTTCTACATAATAATACAAAATGCAAGAAACAATGATAAAAAGAAAAATCCTCTTCCAAATAACTAAAAAATGCATATAATATCTGGGGATCAACCTCCCAAAGCACACATAAAAATATTTATGTAAATTCAATTACAAAGTGCTCCCTCAGAAAATAAAGGACAACCTAAATAGTTGGAGGAATGTTCAGTGTTCATGGGTAGGCCAGGTCAACATAATAAAATTGACAATACTACCAAAATTAATTTACACCTGTAATTCCATGCTAGTCAAATTAGGAAGGGAATACTTTATAGAACTTGATAAAATAAAGAGTGGTGGGGGCGAAGCCAAGATGGAAGAATAGAAAGACGCATATACTCTAGCACTTCTCCCATAGCCCCAAAAATACCTTTAAAATATGACTCTCAACAAATTCTAGAGCAGCAGAAGCCACAGAACAACAGAGCACAAAAGGTTTCCTGCAAAAGGGAACCTGGAAGGCCAAAAGGAAAAGTCTATCTCATGGGACATTGAGCAGAGAAGAGCCCAGCTCTGGCCATGCGGCACTAGGAAGAACAGGACATGAACACACCTCCGGGGCAGAGTTCCCAGCAGGGAGGGTCCTAGATACCTCAACCCACAAGCAAGAAAGAAAGCTTCAAAGGTCAGTGTGGGAGGACTTTCTTAGCAGAGTGAGAGAGGCCCAGGGTTACTGATGGCAGCAACAGCAACAGCAGACTGTAGGCAGCTATGGTGGCTAGGAAGCAACCTAGGTTGATTGTCCAGGCTGTTCAGCTTAAAGTCTCTGGTGGTAAGGAGCAGCTAATCTAAACCTCAGCCCACACTGACGGCCCCACTACCATCCAAAGCCCCAGGGGAATCAAGCAGCTGAATCCAAGCTCAGCCTTGAACATGATACTGGGGAGAGGACCACCCTTTTGATAAAGGATTCAGAAGTCAAGTAACTAGCTGGGAAAAATGCCCCCAAAAAGGAAAAATAATAAGACCATAGAAGGTTACTTTCTTGATGAACAGGTGCCCACTCCCATCCTTTCAGATGAGGAAGAACAAGGCATACTGTCACAGGAAGTCAAGACTCCTGCCTCCAGGGCCTCCAAAGTGAACTTAAATTGGGCTCAGGCAATAGAAGAGCTTGAAAAGTGAGTTAGCAGCTTGCTAAAGGAGAACCAAAAAATGCTGAGGAAAATAATACCTTTAAAAAGAGGCTAACTCAATTGGAAAAAGAAGTCTAAAAAGCCAATGAGGAGGAGGCTTTAGAAAGCCGAATTAGCCAAATGGAGGCGAAGGTTCAAAAACTCACTGAACAAAATTATTCTTTAAAAGAGAGAATTGAGTTCAGGGAAGCTAACAACTATGACATAAACCAAGCAGTTGAAAAGCAAAACCAAAAGTTTGAAAAAATAGAAGGTAATGTGAAACATCTCATTGGAAAAGCAACTGACCTGGAAAATAGATCCAAGGGAGACAATTTAAAAATTATGGGACTACCTGAAAACCATGATCAAAAAAAGAACCTTGACATTATCTTCCATGAAATTATCAAGGAGAACTGCCCTGATATTCTAGAACCAGAGGGCAACATAATTGAAAGAATCCACTGATCACCTCCTGAAAGAGACTTGAAGAGAGAAACTCCTAGGAATATTGTGGCCAAATTTCAGAATTCTCAGGTCAAAAACAAGAGAAAATACTGCAAGCAGCTAGAAAGAAACAATTAGAATTCTGTGGAAATACAATCAGGATAACAGAGGATCTGGCAACTTCTATATTAAGGGATCAAAGGGCTTGGAATAAGATATTACAGAAGTCAAAGGAACTGGGATTAAAAGAAAGAATCACCTACCCAGCAAAACTGAGTATAATACTTCAAGGGATGATGAAAAGACCAGAACTGAAGAAAACATTTGACTTTCAAACACAGGAATCAAGAGACATATGAAAAGATAAACAGGAAAGAGAAATCATAAAAGACTTACTAAAGCTGAACTGTTTATATTCCTACATGGAAAGAAAATATTTGTAACTCTTGAGACTTTTCTTAGTATTTGGGTAGGTGGAGGGATTGTACTTACACACACACATACACACACACACACACACACACACGTAGACAGAGAGTACAGGTTGTGTTGAATCAGAAGAGATGATATTCACAAAAAAACCAAAAATAAAATAAAAATTAAGGGGTAAGAGAGGAAAATACTGAGAGGAGAAAGGGAGAAATGGAATGGGGCAGGTTATAACTCATAAAAGAAATAAGAAAAATCTTGTTCAATGGAGGAGAAAAGAGAGAAGGGGAGAGGGGAAAAGTGAAGCCACTCTCTTCACATATGGCCTAAGAAAAGAATAACATGCTTACTAAATTTGGTATGAAAATTGATCTTACACTACAGGAAAGTAGGGGAGGAGGTGACAAGTGGGGTGAGTGGAATGATAGAAGGGAGCACAAATGGAAGAAGGGAGTAACTATAAATAAACACTTTTGAGAAGGGACAAGGTCAAATGAAGGAATTTAAAAACAAGGACGGAAAGAGTAGGATAAAGGGCAATATAGTTAGTATTACACAACATGATTATTATGGAAGTCTTTAGGAAAACTACACATACTTAGTCTGTATTGAATTGCTTGCCTTCTCACTGGTGATGGGTAAGGAGGGAGGGAAGGAGAGAAGTTGGAATTCAAAGTATTAGAAAAGAATGTTGAGAATTATTATTGCATGTAACCGGGAAATAAGAAACACAGGTAATGGGGTATAGAAATTTATCTTGCCCTACAAGAAGAAAGAAAGTTGGGAATGAGGGAAGGGTGAGGTGAGATAGAAGAGAGAGTATATTGAGGAAAGGGGTAATCAGAATGCAAGGTATTGGGGGTGGGGGGAGGGGAGAGATGGGGAGAAAAATTGGACATGTCACAAAGTGATGTAAAAGCAATTAGTATTAAAACAAGTGACTGAATTAATTACTGAGACTAAATCAGAGACATTTTTAGTTTGGGGAAAAGAATTTTAGTCTAAGTTTCCTAGAGGCAGGTAACCTTAGGTAAAATTTGGCATTGATGGAAAAGTTAAGGTTTTAAAGGCAAATTTGATTTTACAATTGTTATATAATCAGGAACTAGAGCATGTATAGAAAGGTCTGTAAGCCACTTAAGACTTGCCTCAAAAGATGTTCCTTAAGCAATGTGAAATTATAGTCATATCTGAAACCTGATTATTGGAACTTGCTCTTTTAACATTCTAGGGGACTATTAATTGACTGTTCTTCTGAGTCTAACTCCAGGTATGGATAGCAAGAAAGGTGGTCTGAGCCTCCAATTCATGATGCCAGTAAGCCTGTGAGATGCTGGTATGAACTGCAAACAGTGATCTCATGGAAAGGGTGGGAGAGAGGCTGTTCAGCCTGGGCCAAGGTCGGATTCTCCTGACTCAGTTTCCCCACGGACACCTTGCAGACTTTAAGCCTGACTGAATGCAACTTGACAATCTACTTCTGCCTGGAACTGACATGAAGTTGGGGAGATATTGTTTCCCTGCAATGTCCTTACTCTTAGTGGCAATTTTCTATAGTCAAAAGGTTTGTAAGCTTAATACCAGATCCATTAAATTATAGATTGTTGGTAGGGGAATATCCGAGGTTAAGTCTAAAATTAAGTTATTAGGCTTAGGACTTTAGACCAACAATAATAAGTTAGGGTCCTTTAATTCTTGGTAATGCTGTGGAGACAGTTAGGTCAAGAGCTTGTGAAGTTAGCATGCATAGTTATTATTTGGGTCTTAGTTGGTTAATGTTAAAAAAAATGTTTATGGTCTATATTGTAAATGCTTTAAAAGAAGTATCACCTGACCAAAAGTTGGAATTATTTTATGTGATATGAACTGTTTTAAAAGTGAAAAATTAAAAAAAGAACTTCATAAAATTAAACTCATTTAGTAAAGCAAAATATCTAAAATATCAAGCAAAATTATGCAGAGAGGTAAGGACTAAGGAAGAATAAAACTTTCAGATCTCAAATTATTACATTATAGAATATCAGTCATCAGAACCATTTGGTATTAGTTAAAGAATAGACAGAAAAATAAATGGAACAGGCTAGGCAAGGGAGACTCAGAAACAACAGAACTCAATAACCTAGTGTTAAATAAAGCATATGTGTGTGTATACTATATGTGTTTATGTGTGTTTACACATATATCCACATATGTTTTAGCATATGTATATCACAGTACGTATTTGTATGTGCATGTGTGTTAATGTGTAATTTTTTACATATCTTAGATATTAAGCCCTTATCAAATGTTTTGATATGAAGATTTTATACAAATCTTTGATTCAAAGACTTTTCTCCCCCATTTGATCAATCCCCTTCTTATTCTAGATCCAATTATATTGTATGTGCAGAAGCTTTTCAATTTCAAATAATCAAAGTTATCTATTTTATTTCTTGTAATGGTCTCTTGCCTTTCTCTCTTGGTTTAATCAAGAATATATCTTTTATCCATAGCTGTAAGAGATATAGCATCTATTTGTTTTCTATTTTTTAAAAGTGTGATCATTAATATTAAGGTCACATATCCTTTTTGAGTGTATTGTGGAGTGTGATGTAAAGTGTTAGTCTAAACCTAATTTCTGACAGACTGCTTTCCAGTTTTCACAGCAAATTTTTTTAGCAAAGAGGGAATTTTTCTCTAGGTTACTTGTGTTTTCCACTTTAACACTGGGTTATTGAGTTCTACGGTTTCTTAATCGCCCTTGTCTAGTCTGTTCAATTAACATGTGACTAATAGCCACTCCCCAACAGAGAAATGGTCAAGGAATATGAACAAAAAGTTCTCAAAAGAACTGCAAAGTTTTTATGACTACATGGAAAAAAAGTTTAAAATCACTAGCAACAAGAGAAATGAATATCAAAGCAACTCTGATATTTCACCTTATACTGAGTAAACTGGGAAAAATGATAAAAAAAGGTATCAATAGTCAATGTTGGTAGACTTGCAGAAAGAAACACATTCACTCATACATTGCTGATAGGAAAAATTTGGAACTGTGCACATCAAGTGACTAAAATGTCCATACCCTTTGAATAAGACTGCTGTAACTATTTTGGAACATTTTCCCTCCTGATAGATGGATTCCTTTATGGATAACCCTATTAACACCAGGAAAAAAATATGCTCCAAAATACTTATAGCAACACATTTTGTAATGGCTAAACATTAGAAACAAAGTAGATGCCCATGAATGGAGGAGTGTCTAAATAAATTGTGTACATAATGCAGAGGTATATTGTTGTGCTATAAGATATAATGTGTGTAATAAGTAGTGAAAAGTTTGGAAAGGTCTGTATGAACTGATGCAGAGTGAAATAGCCCAACCTAAGGAAACAATACACACAGTAACTACAAAAATGTAAATAGAAGCAACAACAAATTGCCAAGAAATCAATAGTAAATAAAACAAAATTATAAATATGAAATGGGACTCTACTGAAGATCTATGAGAAGACAGCTCCAATGTACCTCTTTGTTGCAGTGTAGAGTTCAAAAGTGTTATATGTTATGCATTTCTTCATACTTTTAAAATGTGTCTATCAATTGTGATGACAGTTTTTCTCTCTAAAAATTCTTTTTGTCAAATAATTGCAGATACTATAAGATACTTGGGAATCTAAGCAAATTCAGAAATATATGAAAACAATTAAAAACACTTTTCACACAAATCAAGTCAGATTTAAAGAATTGGAGAAGCATTAAATGCTTATGGGTAGGGCCAAGCCAATATAATAAAAATGACACATCAATCTCAATTAACTTAATTATTTAATGCTATGATATTGGATAACCAAAACTTATTATACATAGCTAGAATAAATAATAACAAAATCTATCCATAAAAACAAAAGATCAAAGATATCAAGGGAGTCAATGAAAAAAGTGTGAGAAAGGCAGTCTAGCAACACCAAATTTCAAACTATATTACCAAACAGTAATCAGGAAAACCATCTGCCACTGCCTAAGAAATGGTGTGGTGATCAGTGGAATAGATCATATGTAATACACAGCAGTAAAAGACCATAAGTGTTTGAGAAATCCAAAGATCCAAGATTTTGGGATAAAAAATCACTATTTCACAAAAATTGTTGAGAAAGGTAGAAAGCAGTTTTGCAGAAACTAGGACTAGGTCAACATCTCACATTGTATACTGAAGTAATATCAAAATAGGTATGTGATTTAGATTAAAGGGGTGATATTATAAGCAAATTAGGGGAGCATGGAATATTTTATCTGTCAGATTTGTGGATAAAGGAAGAATTTATGACCAAAGAAGAGGTAAAGAGCATTAAAGGATATAAAATGGATAATTCTGGTTGTATCAAATTGAAAAGGTTCTGCACAAACAAAGCTAATGGGGTCAAGATAGGAAGAGAAGCAAGAAACTGGGGGGATTTTTTTCAGAGCAAGTCCCTCTGATAACAGCCTCATCTCTCAAATACATAGAGACTTGAGTCAAATTTATAAAAATATGAGTCATTCTTCAATTGATAATGGTTAGCAGCTTTTCAAAAGAAGACAAAGCTATTTATAATCATATAAAATTGCTCTAACTCACTATTAATTAGAGAAATGCAATTTAAAACAACTCTGAGGCACTGTCAGATTGACTAATATGACAGAAAAGGAAAATGATAACTATTGGAAGGAATGTGGAAAAAATTGGGACACTAATTCACCATTCGTGGAGTTGTGAACTGATCCAACCATTCTAGATAAAAATTTGGAACTATTTCCAAAGGGCTATCAAACCATGCATACCTTTTGCCCCAGTAATACCTTTTTTAAAAATTATTTTATTTGTTTTCAGTGCCCCAAAATCATTTCCATAGATCCCAGACTTTCCCCATCCCTCCCTCCCTGCCCCCTCCCCCTCCCTCTACCTCCCCACTTCCTCCCCAAGATGGCATACAGTCCCATATATGTTCTACACATACATTCCCACCAAATACTTTTTCACCTTAGCCATGTTGCACAGAAGATCCAAAACGAATGTTGCCCCAATAATATGACTACTAGATCTGTATCCCAAAGAGGTAAAAGAAAGAGAGAAGAACCTATACATACAAAAATAATTTATAGCAGTTCTTTTCTGGTGGCAAAGCATTGCAAATTACCCTCCTCCCACATAAAAAAATTCCCCAACTTTGTTCCAAAAGAGGAAGATCTTGTTTTCAGAGATTTGGTTGATATATAAAAAGAAACACTGTAGGGACAAGTGAGTTCTATGTGGGTTTGCAGGTACACAGTAAAGTTTTTCAGCAACTTGTTCATCAGTGGGATCAGAGTTACATAGGAATCAACTGATTGTCTGAGGAAAAAGGCACATCTTCCTCTGGAGGTCTGTGGAAGGAAAGAAGCACTTATTAAAAAACATTTATTAATCACCTCCTCTGTATGGTGATTACTGTGCCAAGCTACTTAAAAACATAATCTCATTTGATCCTCACAATAACCCTGAGAGGTGGGGACCTCATTTTCAGTTGAGAAAACTGAGTCAGACACAAGTTATATGACTTGCCTAGGGTCACACAAGTAGTAATAGTCAGGTTTGAATGCAGGTCTTCCTGACTCCAGGCATAGTACTCTATCCCCTGTTTCACCTACCCACCTCTATGGCTAAGGAATGATGTGACAAAAAATGCATTCACCATCTTCTTCAGTCTGGATGGGATGCTGTATTTTACTATTAGAATATAAAATGCTTGAGAGTGAATATCTGGATCTGTTCAGTTAACCTCATGCTGAATTGTGAGAAAATCTCATCTAATGTAGGAGTGAGGGAGCTATTATTCACCTTTGAGAGAGCACTTTTACAACAACGATGGGAGCTAAGAGTCTATGACTCTCTTTATTTGACTGGGAGCTTCTTGAGAGCAGCAACTATTTCTTTTCTGTTTGTCTGTTGCTTTCGTATTTCCAAGTCTTAACACAATATGTGACACATAATAGATGCTTAACAAATGTTGATTGACTGGCATGGTAAGAAAGTCTTTCAATATCAAACAGGATTTTACATTTGATCTGGAAAATAATTGAGAACCACTAGAACACAGCACAATCAATTCCTATCATCAAGGAGCTTACAGTCTAACAGAGGAGACAACATTTAAACAAATATATATTTGTGTGTATATGAGAGAGAGAGAGAGAGAGAGAGAGAGAGAGAGAGAGAGAGAGAGAGAGAGAGATACACAAATGTATACAGAACCAGCTATATACAGGATAATTAGAATTAGGAAGTGATTAAAAGAAGGAAGACATTAGAATTAAGAGGGATTGAGAAAGACTTCCCATGAAAGTAGGGATTTTCATTGGGGCTTAAAGGAAATCCTTAATAGGTAGAGCTGGGGAAGAAAATCATTACAGGCATGGTGGGTCCAGGGAAGATTTTGAGGTCACTAGGAAAAAAAAATTGAGGAAATAGAGGAGAGTGCAGAACACAGCCCTGTGCTATACCTATACATGGTGTAGTGGGGATGGATGGAATTGGTGCTAAACCTATAGTTAAAATCAAGAAGGATTGGTGTGACAGGTAAAAAGAACATCTCAGCAGAATAATATCAGGAAAATATTAGAAAGAGAATGTATTTAAAAAGTGGTGGTAGTCAATAGTGTTAGATGCTGTAGAAATGTCAAGAAGGATGAGAATAATGAAAAGACTATTATATTTTGAAAAAGAGATCATTGGTGACCTTGTAAAGAACAGTCTCTGATATGTGTGGATATAGAAGCTAAATTAAAGGGAGTTGAGAAATGAGCGGAAGGTGAGGAAGTCAAGACAAAGAGCATAAACAGCGTTTTCTAGGAGTTTGGCAATGAAAAGAAGAGAAGTATAGAAAGATAGCTTGAATGTGTGATAGGTTTAAGTGAAGATATTTTTAATGATATAAGAAAACGGAGAATATTTGAGACAGCAGGGAATGAGTCAGTGTTTAAGGAAAATTTAAAAATTGGAAAGGTTAGGATATATATGTATATGCATGTGTACATGAGTATGTATATATATGTGTGTCTGGGTGTAGTTACATATACACTATATATGTAACTATATGTAACTATGTATGTGTATAGACATCTATTATATTATAATACATATAACATATATACAAGAATATAATATAAATATATATTTTATATATATATATGTATATGTACATATAGATAAATATATGTAGAAAGAGAGACAGACTGTAAGCCACCCCCATTCTTTTCTACTCAAGTGAGTCATTTATGAAAGGAAAGAAAGAAGGAAGGAAGGAAGGAAGGAAGGAAGGAAGGAAGGAGGGAAGGAAGGACTTAATAAATATTTAAAAGAAGTAAAAGAAGGACACAGCTGAGATGGCAGAGTAAAAGCAGGGATTTGCTTGAGTTCTTCCCCAACGCCCTCCAAATACCTGTAAAAATGATTTTAAACAAATTCTAGAGGTATACAACACATAAAATGACAGAGTGAAACAAATCTCCAGCCCAAGATAACCTGGAAAATCAACTGGAAGGGTATATCACAATGGGCAGGGGGCAGAATACAGTTTGGGCATGGGGAGGCCAGCAGAGATGGCCCAGAGTAGGCCTCAGGGGACTGAATCACTGGCAGCTATGGCAGTTTCCAGGCTTCTCAACCCACAAATGCCAAAAAAATCAGAGGGAAAACTCTGTGGGACCTGAGTAAAAGAAGAGCATGTGGTCTGGATGGTCTCCAACCTGAGACCCAGGGCAGAGAGGGTGGCAGTGGCAGTGGCAGTGGCAGTGGTGGCAGCATTGGCAGTGGCAGCAGCAGCAGCAGCAGTGGCTGCTTCTGGGACTCTGGACCCATAGACAGTGGAGGAATCAAGTAGTTGATCAAAAACCTCTGAAGCCTCAGACAGTACACCCACCCCAACCCCCACTATCACTGGAAGCAGAGTCTTACTTTGGCAAAGAGTTAAAGGGTCAAGTATTTGGCTAAGAAGATGAGTAAACATTGTAAAAAAAATGCAGGCTATAGAATCTTACTTTAGTGACAAAGAAGATCAAAACATGCAACCAGAAGAAGACAACAAAGTCAAAGCTCCTCCATCCAAAGCCTCCAAGAAAAATATAAATTGGTCTCAGGCCATGGAAGAGATCAAAAAGGATTTTGAAAATCAAGAGAAGTAGAGGAAAACTTGGGAAGAGGAATGAGAGTGCTGCAAGAAAACCCTGAAAATAGAGTGAACAGCTTGCTAAAGGATGACCTCACAAAACTTAAGAAAATAATACCTTAAAAATAGACTAACCCAAATGACCAAAGTCCAAAAAGACGAAAGAAGAATTCATTAAAAAGCAGAATTGGCCAAATGGAAAAGGAGGTCCAAATGTTCATTGAAGAAAACAATTCCTTCAAAATTAGAATGTAGCAAATGAAAACTAATGACTATATGAGAAATCAAGAAATTATAAAACAGAATGAAAAAATAGAAGACAATGTGACATATCTCATTGGAAAAAGCACTGACCTGGAAAATAGATCCAGGAAAGATAACTAAAACTTGAATAAAAACCTGAAAGCCACGATCAAAAAAAGAGCCTAGACATTGTCTTTCAAGAAATTATTAAAGAAAACTGCCCTGATATTCTCAAACCAGAAAGTAAAATAGAAATGGAAAGAATCCACTGATTGCCTCTGGAAAGAAATCCTAAAAGGAAGACTCCTAGGAATATTGTAGCCAGATTTCAAAGTTCCAGGTCAAGGAGAAAATATTGTAAGCAACCAGAAAGAAACAATTGAAATATTATGGAAACACAATCAGGATAACACAAGATCAAGCAGCTTCTATGTTATGATATCGAAGGGCATGGAATATGATATTCTGGAGGTTAGAGGAGCTAGGGTTAAAACCAAGAATCACCTGCCCAGAAAAACTGAGTATAATTCTTCAGAGGAAAACTGGTCATTCAAAGAAATAGAGAACTTTCAAGTATTTTTGATGAAAAGACCACAGCTGAATAGAAAATTTGACTTTTAAATGCAAGAATCAAGAGAACATGAAAAGGTAAACAGGAAAGAGAAATCATAAGAGACTTATTAAAGTTGAAATGTGTACATTCCTACATGAAAAGATGACATTTGTAACTCATGAAACTTTTTCCAGTATTAGGGTAGTTGGAGGAAATAGATAGATGATAGACAGATAGATGGATAGATAGATAGATAGATAGATAGATAGATAGATAGATAGATAGATAGATAGATAGATAGATAAACAGACAGACAGACAGACAGACAGATAGATAGATAGATAGATAGATAGATAGATAGATAGATAGATAGATAGATAGATAGATAGATAGATAGATGGCACAGTGAGTTGAATATAAAGGGATGGTATCTAAAAAATATAATTAAGGGGTGAGAGAGGAATACATTGGGAGTAGAAAGGTAGAGATATAGTGGAGTAAATTATCTCACATCAAAGAGGCAAGAAAAAGGTTACACAATGGAGGGGAAGAGTGGGGAGTTGAGAAGTAATGAGTGAACCTTATTCTCGTCAGATTTGGCTTAAGAAAGGTATTACATACACACTGAATTGGATATCTTGCCCTATAGGAAAGTAGGGAGGAAGGGAATAAGACTGGTTTGGGAGGTGATAGGAGGAAGGGCAGATTGGGCGAGGGGTAGTCAGAAGCAAATAATTTTGAAAAGTGACAGGGTCAAAGGATAAAATAGAGTAAGTGGGGGGGGCAAATAGGATGGAGGGAAATATAGTTAGTCTTTCACAACATGACTATTACGGAAATGTTTTGCATAACTACACATGTATAGCCTATATTGAATTGCTTGCCTTCTCATTGAGGGTGGGAAGAGAGGGAAGAATAGAAAAAATTTGTAACTCAAAGTTTTAAAAATAAATGTTAAAAATTGTTTTACACGCAACTGGGAAATAAGATATACAGGCAATGGAATATTAGAAATCTATCTTGCTCTTCAAGAAAGTAAAGGAGAAGGGGATGGGAGGATGATACAAGGGAAGGCAGACTGGGAGAAGGGGTAATCAATGCATGCCATATTGGGATGGAGGGGAGGGGAGAGATGGGGAGAAATTTTGGAATTCAAAATTTTGTGGAAATGAATGTTGAAAACTAAAAATAAATAAATTAATTTAAAAAATAAGGAAAAAAACAATTTAACAAAGTTAACAAATGCATCAATGTGTTGGGAAGTATACACACATTCCATACCTGTAGATTACTACTTCTACAAAGAAAGGTAGGAGGCTCATTTTCTCACTTATTCTCCAGAGCCAATCTTCTTAGTCATTATAATTACATGGCATTCAATTTTGCTTATTTTCTTCTTTAAATTTACATTATTGTACTTGTTATGTATACAGCTGTAACGTCAATCATGGCAGTACACCTAAGGACTGCTGCTGTGAATGATTTTAAGGGTCTAATTGCATAGTATAATGAGCTCTCTATTTATTCAACAATAAACTAAACATTGTTCAAGAAAGTATAGCATGACATTCACAACAATACCCCTAAGCAAAACATATCATCTAGCACATATATGCATCTCATAACGCTCAGTATGTAATATGGATCATAGCATATATATCATTGCATCCACAAAGTCATGGGGTCACAAGCTAAGGTCATCCCTAGCATGATGCATCCTTAAGGGGTAGCAGAAAATACCACACCATCCACCCCTAGGTCACTGTAAGAACAGTCTTCTTAATCAATACACAGTATCCAAGTAAAGTCCTCTCTCATCTTGATTTGAGTCTGACTTCCAAACTCCATGGAACCTCCTCCATGGGACAATTGCTCCCAGTTCTTGCCTGGATTCACATGCAGGCAGCTTTCTGCTCCTGCTCCTTGTCTCAGGTCACTGGGGAAGGGATTGCTCCATTCCAAGCTCTTCCTGTTCCTGCTTGAATCCAGGCACAGCAGGCCCCATTTCTGCCCCCAGCTTCTGTCTCTAGGAAAATATTCCAATTCATTCCAACTAATGCTTATTAAGTCTCTTTATCTGTGGAAGTCACTACATGCTAGGCACTAGGATCTCAAAGAAACACCCACAGATAAATCCATAGGAAGTAAGATGAAATAACTTCCAGTAAGAAGAGAGTACTGGTGTAACAGCAAGCAAAGTAGGATGCTTTGCTGCTGCTCTGGAAATATGTGTGTGTATGCATGTATATGTGTGTATACACACATACATATACATATATACATACATCTATATAATATACATATATATATATATATATCCACCTATGAGGAGCAAGTTCATAACAATAGGCTTTGGAACTGGAGCTACATATATGTAGGTACATTCATCTTTACAGCTTCAAAGGGTATTTGGGACACACTCTTACTAAAACAAAGGATTCATGAGTTAAGAACAGACTTGAAGTGATTGCCTATGCAAGCAGGGAGTGATAATATTGCTGTAGGTCATAGTAATGGTAGAGAATTGGTTTAAGAAAGGTAAGGTACAGGAAGAGGTGAGAAGAATAGGCAGTTATAGTCAGACAAGGGAATTTCATAGTGACGAATTATCTAAGTGGAACACTTGTAGGTGATGAAATGAAGAGAACTACCATCACTGTACATGGTTGGTGGTGGAGTAAAAACGTAGATCCATGTTATGGTGGAAAAGCACGAGTATTTAAGGAAACATCAACATGTAAAATGAAGTTCTTAAATATAATAGTAGTGTTTGAGATGAAGAGGATCATGGTGAATCACTTGAGAAAGGAGGGAGAATGACTTCAGAGCCAGTCAATAAGAGATACCTGATTATAGATAAGATATATGTTTGGAGGTAATTTCAAAGAAGAAGTTTTTGAATGGTAAGAGACACAAAGCTGCTAGACATATTTGCAAATACCTTTGTACATATTTGAGTTTGAAGTGATAGAAAAATATTCAAATGGAGATGTCCTATAGGCACATGGAAATAGAGGACTGAAATGCAAGTTAGGAGCTTGTGAATTATATTTAGTTAAATATAGACAAGATAGTTGAAATCATTAGAGTGGACAAATTAGTTAAGAGACTGAACTTAAAAGGAGTGAAAGAGCAAAAAAAAAGTTATCTCAGATGCCTTAAGTTACAGAGTGGAAAGAGGAAGGGGATCTAGCCAGGATGACATAATCATCACCACCACCATCATCACCACCATCATCAATCATCAAGAACAACTCACAGATCTTTAACACTTTAAAGTTAGAGTTCTTCATCAGAAGAGTTCTGTGAAGCAAACAACACAAGTATCAGAGATGAAAGTTTTTTTCCGTTAAAAGATGAAGAAGCTGAAATTCAGGAAGAAGAGACAACATGCCAAGATTTCTAGAGCTATAAAATGTTAGAGTCTAGAGTTGGAACTCAGGCCACAGAACAGAATGTGCCTTGCACATAGTATCTACCTAATAAATGTATATTTAAATTGAAGAAACAGTCAAGTCCAACTCCTTTATTCAAATAGGAGGAATCTGAGTCCTATAAAATTGAAATGATTTGTCTTCTGTCACATGGCTAGTAAATACTCTAGTCTAGACTCAGGCCCAAATACCTCCAAGACTCCAACTGCATGTTTCATTATACCACAAACTTGTCAACATGAAATTAAAAGATGAATAAATAGAAAAGGGCTCATTGGAGATCAGGAAAAAGAGAAAGAGCAGTGTCATGGAAGCCAAGAGATGACATAGTTGAAAGGGCTAGATTACCTATAGTTTCAGTTTCCATAATGAGAATGAAGACCAAAAAAAAAAATAATTGAATTGAAGAAACAGGTTTTTTGGAATCTTTAAGAGAGCAAACACAATGAAATGAAGATGGTAAAACCATAAATTATAATAATTAGAAGGGATATTCATGGTCATTTGGTCCAATTTGCCACCTAATGCAGGAATCTCCTCTATAGTAATCTGATGAATTCTAACCAGCCTCTGCTTGAATATTTTTGATGACCAAAACCTCACTATTTTAAAAGTTAGCCCATTCCCAATTTTAAAAAATAGCTGATTATTAGTTGCTCATGTTGAGTCAAAATTTTATTTTAATTTGTACTAATTGCTCATGTCTCTGTCCTGTGGAGCAACACAGAATAAACACAATTACCCTTTCTCATATTATAAGCATTCAAATACTGTATACAATGAGCATATATCTCACTAAGTCTTCTCTCCAGAATGAACATTGCCTTTCCCCCTTAAACTTAAGTCACATTTCTAACTATTTGAGAAATTGCTAAAGGAATTTTCCTTGCTGGTAGTTGCTGAAGGTCAGAGCTTAAAGTTCTATAAGATCATCAGTCTTTTTATGATACTATTAATATGTTCTAACAGTAGCCATTCAAATAAATTTGTGAAGGGCTAAACCATGGCATTAAGATACCAGGACTATAGAGTTTGTTTCTGTCCACACTGTTCTCCCAGGCCAGCCTTTGTGGATATGCAATGGTCATGAAGTAGGATTCACTCTAGTGTCCATCACAGGCCATGAAATCCATGGCCTTCTCCTATAAGTGGGAAACTTCTTTCCATCTCTGAGTTCTTTTATTTTGATTATAATTTGGGCAATAGTACACAGGCCCAAGAACCTCCTCTCTGGTGCCCAAATTGAGTAGTATCCTGAGTAATCAATAGTTAATCCAAAGTCTTTTCAGTGCTGGTATAAATGAAATTGACAGTTCTTGGGGTCCCAGCATAGGGAGAAATGCTTTCCAGCTGTATACCTAAAACAACTGAGGCAGAAGTGGGAGAAAGAATACTCATGGACTCATTGTCCTAATTGGACTTCTTTCTCTCCAACTTCTCACTGTATTATGGGAAACACAGCTTATTATTGTGTGATCCAAGGAAATTCCTGTAGCAGCTTTCCTTTCTCATGTTATTTCTGAAGCAACCTTAAAAAATTGAAAACTCCTAGAACTATTGGACTCATGGAGTTCTGGATTTCTCTATATAATTCAATTGAATGAAAATTTATCGAACATCAACTATGTAACTATCAGTACTCTTACAGGCTCCCAAAGATTTGCAACACTGAAGGTCTGTCGTCATCTTCAGCACGTGTGGTCTCCTTTGTCTATCCTTACTTTCTATCTCTCAGTCCTTAACCACTAGCAGATTCTCTCATTATCCTGAAAGTGCTCTCTCAAAAGGCAGTAATAGCTCCTTCAATCCCATATTAGGTGGGATTTTCTCCCAACTCACCATGAGATTAACCAACCAAAACAAGTTACAGGCTCCATAGTTTCCCCAAAACACTTCTAATCCATTAAATCTACGTAGTACTAAACATTAATATAATCTTTTTAATGGCAAAGACTTTTATTTATGTCACTGTATTCTCAGTGCCTAGCATGGTACCTGTTACACTGTAGGCATTTAATAAATGCTCTTTTATACAATGGCTAATTAATTGCTAAAATCCTTGGTTTTTTCCAAGTAAAGTTGCATATTGTCTGCTAATAAGGATATGTTTGTTTCCTCTCCCTCATCATTTACACTTTTTATTTCTTCTTCTTTTAAAAATTTCTATCCCTAACATGTATAGAACTATGTTGTACAAGAGTGGAGAGAGTAAATACACTTGTTTTATCCCTACAATTGTGGGAAATTTTTCTAATATTTCTCCATCACTAATAACACTAGCTTTGGGACACACACACACACACACACACACACACACACACGTATGTATCTTAAGGCATCAAGACTTATTCTGCCAAGTGTCAGTTCGTTTGATGCTATAGAAACAGAAACTCCTATGTACTTTCTCCAACATACAGTAACACAGGATGATTTTTATCATAGGATAGCAATCACCTAAAAGAAATCAGTCATCTCATTCCAAACACTTATATGTCTGAAACTAAGCTGAATGAGGAATATAGAATCAGAAATGAAAGAGTTAAGGATTGAAAAGCTAAGAACGTCACTCCCAGATGCCTCACTGCTTCATCATTCAAAACTTTCCCTTACCTAGTCTGTGGAATTCTCAGGTGGTATGCTAACCATGAAACAAAATATGCAAGCTTAGATCATAGCAAAAAAAGATGGTTTTCCAGTGCTCCCCCCCCACCCCAGCTTATTTACTGAAGAAAGCTCATCTTTGATGCAGGCTGGTGTTTGTCTGTCTTTTCTGCTTCCAAAGACATCGTGCATCTTAGGGGTCAGAAGTAAAACTCAAACCATTTCTTTTAGAATGCTTTATTTTTATCATTCAAAACATTTATCATTCCAAACAGCCTTGGGTATTCAGTCTGCTCAGCAATGCAAGGCCATAAGAAACAGTTGCCATGTTCAAGTGGGCTTATCTGAATGTATAATTCTTCTGGACAGCGGAATTGCATCAAAGTTCTGATCAATGTAAGAAATCAAGGACAGTGAAAACAAAGAAATTATTGGAATATTTTATTTTAAAATAGTAGTGAAGTCATTCAGTATAAATATTTATAATTTAACCAAAAATAATTCCATATGAAAAGTACATAAATTTGTCCATATGATATCCTTGCAAAGTTTCTCTCCTTTAGCAATTTTTTAAGTGGGAAAGTTTTGGTAAAAACAGAACAGAATAAACAAATGCAAAAGCAGGACATTCTCTGTTCCCACATGCAAAAATAAGCAATTCATTTAGTCAATTATCATTTCTGAAGTACCTATTTCGTACTAAGCACTTTGCTAAGCACAAAGGTATAATAAGGAAAGTCAATCCCACACCTCCTTCAACCCCCAAAAATAGTTCTTGTTCTCAAGGAGCTCGTAATCTAAAGGCAAAGGCAATGTGTGAACCACTATGTACAAATAAGTTATATACAGGACTATATAAGAGGTAGTCTCAGAGGGAAGATACTGAGATTAAGGAGAACTGGGTAAGGTTTCATGCAGAAAGCTGAACATTAGCTGAAACTGGAAGGAATCTAGTAAGCAGAGAGGAGAAAGGAGAGAGTTCCAGGCATGAGGGACAAACAGTGGATATATCCAGTGTCATATGCCAAGAATGAAAACGCCCAGAGTGAACTATTTGAGGAACTGAGAGGAAGCTAATGTCACTGGATTAAAGAATACATAGGAGTAAGTATGATATAAGAAGATTGGAAAACTAGGAAGGGATTTAAACCAAACAGAGGATTTTCTATTTAATCCTAAAGGTAAAATAGTCTCTGTGAAGGGGAAATATCAATTGGGAAGATTGTCAAAGATCTCCTATAGAAGATGGCACCTGAAATGTCACTCAAAAGAAGTTAAGGATTCTTTGAAGTGAAAAAGACAACGGGGACTTCTAGGAGCCAAGATGGCAGAGTAAGTGATGAATCACCATAATTCTCTCATGTTCACCTCCCCACAACCATAAAATAGAACCCCCAAACAAATCCTGCAACTGCAGAACCAGCAAAAAGATGGGATGATACAATCTTTTAGTGCAAGAAACTTGGAGGATCAGAAAGAAAACAAGAAAGCATCCTTCTCTGAAGATGAACCCTGGTCTTCTGCGTTCCAATAGTAACTCTCTGTGGTTGGATTCTTTCTCCTTTTTTTGTAGTAGCTTAGTTTTTGTAATTACCTGTACTCTTGAGATTGTAAGGGCTGGTGCCTCTGGCCTCAGATCCTCCTTCAGTTCTCTCTTCTGGCCTGGAATCAAAACCAAGAATTCTATCCTCCTGTAAGTGCTCACAACCTGCAATATCCCTGACCCACTACTTCTGCACTCACTGGGCATGTGCTGGTTCTTTCTCATCCACATCTTAGCAACATGGCTGGGTCTGGCATTCCTTATCAGCACATGTTCTCTTAATCTTCCCTTGCAGACTCCCCAACACTGTCTGGGAAGTGAAAACTCCTATGGCTGAGGCTGAAGTTGCCTCACAATCCAGCTAACCCCAGGGCTCACTGCTTGTGGAACTAGTCCTGAGGTGTTTACTCTTCACAGAGAGCAAACCTCAGTCCTGGCATTTTTCTTCAAATTGTCCCAGGAGCGGCCTGGTTCTTCCCCAACTCTTGTCTGTTTTTATCGCTCTATATTCACCCTGAGATGAAATTTTGTCTTGTTTGTGGGGGTAATCTGGAGAGCTTGGAAGTTTCTTCCCAGAATTCTCTCCTCTTATCCCTTCCAACTCTTCCTGGAATTTTTATTGGGCTAGGATCCATCCAATTAGCATATTTACTTGAGGCTTTGGTTGTAGTGGTTTTCATATTATTATCTTCTTCTGAGGCTATATCTTGACTTCCCTGCCACCTTGGTAGTTTTTTATAGTCAAATTCTTGCTGTTTGCTCATTCTAAAGCCTATTTCTTAACTTTGAACTTTAAGTTAAATGTGGACTCTGTTCATCTAGGGGTGGTGAGGCACTGTCCCAAGCTTCAGGCTTTTTTGTGTTGCTATTGACAGACCTAGTTCTGGAGGTCTGCAAGTTTTGGTATTTCCAAGATGACAAGATCTGGGGAGAGGTGTGGTCAATGCTCTCCTGGTCTGCAATCTAGTCTTTACCCACGAAGGGCTCCTGTTCCCCTATGGCCTCAAACACTAGTTCTCCTCTTGGCCCTGGAAGTATGACCAGGTTTCTTACTCCCTTCAGCCACAACTACTAGTGCTCTTCTCTATCTTAGAACTGCCACCAGGGCCCCTGCCCACTTCTGACCAACTGTATGTGACCCTCTCTACTCTGAAAGTGAAATCCAGAAGTGAATATAGGCAATAGATTTGCCAGTTAGCACCATTGTACCCAATGCCCTCAAAGGGTCCCCTGTAGTCTCCTTCTGATCAGGTGTCTGAATTCCTTACTCTCTCTGGAATGAAAGCTCCCAAAGCTGCTAAGACCACTATTAAAAATGGCACCAGGGTTTGTCTCAAGGTATGTGGCCACTGCATGTTCCCTAGGCAGTTCCCACCCAGATATCACAGACCTTTCCTGCTGACATCCTGAGTTGTCTTGAGCTGGAAAAATGTTTCATTTTGATCTTTTATTAGTTCAGCTGCTACAAAATTCTATTTGAATTTTAAAGTTGTTTGGAGAGGAATACTGGGAGAATTTGTCTGGCTGTTGCTTCTAATTCATGACATTAGCTGCTTCCCCCCATGATTTTAAATGTAGAAAATAAAATATATTTTATTCTAAAATGTAAATAAAAATTTAAGATTACATATATGACTGCAAAGGAAAACAATTACATTTATGAACTGAAAAGTCCAGAAGGTGCCTTAATATCCCAGCATCACAGAATCCATGTTTTCAATCAGCACAAGAAAAGTGCACAGGGAAGAACAATTTTGGGGATTGATCTTGTGGACTCAGGCTAGAAGAAGCTGAGAGGATTTCTCCAGCCGTCAGGCTGCACCTGGATATGAATTGGGTGGGACTAATGCTATGTATGAATTGAACTTAGTTTTAAGTCTACTCTTCCCCAGTGACTGAGGTGCTTGTAGGAGACAATACATGCCGAAAAGGTCTGGAGGAGTTGACTTATAACTTAACTCAATTCCTGCGTAGAATTGGCCCTATCAAGTTCCTGTCTTCTCAGTTTCAAGTGTCTCAGATCCACAGGGTCACTCCCAAATATATCTTCTTGTTCCTCAGGGTATTAATATTTCACTCAGACACTTGACACTCACTAGCTGGGTGACCTTGGGCAAGTCACTTAACCCAATTGCCTTATCCTGGGTCATCTCCAGTCATCCTGATGAATTTCTGGTCACTGGTTTCAGATGGCTCTGAAGGAGAAGTGAGTCTGGTGACCTGCACAGCCCTCCCTCACTCAAAACAAAGTCAAGTGCAAGTCATGTCATCATTTCTCTGATGGCATGGTCTTCTGCAAAGAAGGACGAACACACATTAATACTTCACTAGCAATAAACCTGGACTCCAGAAGACCAAAATTCCAAATAACATTTTTGATCTTTCAAACTCACAAGGTCAGAGGCTCCACTCCTTTCAGTTAAAACAAAACAATAAACACAGAGTCCAGTGATCTTGTTTTGCTCCTTGGGGCCACAAGACCTCAATGGGAAGAAGATGTCAAGATATCTCCCTTTATAATATTGTCTTCCTCATTATCATAAGCATGTCAGAGTAATCAAAAGAACTAATGCCAGAGAAAAAATATAAGAGGCATATAAGGCCTTTTGAATGACTCTGAAGTTAATCAAAAAGTTTCCCATTCATTGTGACATTAGCCAATGAGAACCACTGACATATGCTCCACAGTCTCCATAAAGCACTTCCATTCCATATAATTATGACCCTTCCAGAAACAGACATTATGGCCTCCTTCACATGATGATACTCTGCTCATGGGCCAAATCTCCATTATATAATGAAATTCAGTTATTAAAATATATATTTATTTTAAAAAAATGAAGTTCAATGACCCCAATTAAGAATCCCTGTTTTAGAGAGAGGTATGCAAATACAAAAAAATTGTGATTTCTTTGATTTGGACATTCATTTCAGCAATGCATATGGCAACCTATCCCTACCTTCTCATACTGTAAAACTCTTGTTCTTATCTTTTCATAAGTCATCTACAGGGTATCCACTCATCATTTCAGAAAATTTCCTTGCTTTTTCCTGACTGTCAGATGATACAAGAGATCTTCTAAGATTGACTGCCTCTTTTTCCTTACCCTCACCAAGCAAAGAACCTATCTTTCTTTTCTAACAGAATTTCTTCAATGACATCTGTAACTTCCATTTCTCTTTGAAGTGCATAATTGGTTATGTTTTAGCCTGCTCAAACCCATTTAGCTACTCTTAATTTGTATGTCACATGTCAATAAAAAAGTAAAATGTTAGTTTCTAGCACCAGTAGTCTTTCTTTTAAGCTCCAGTTCAACATTACCAACTGATTATTGAACATTATCCACTGGATGTCTGGTAGGTGTATCAAACTCAATATAGCTAAAACATAATTCATTATCATTCCTTCAAAACGTGACCTCCTTTAATACTTCTCTATTACTATGGATGACACTATTATTCTTTAATTACCCCAGGTTCACAACTTCTAAATCATTTTTGATTCCTTATCCTACCTCAGCCCACTTATTCAATCAGTTACCAAATTCTACTACACCTTTGTTTGAATTTCTCATGTCCTCCTTTCTCCTTACTCACATAGACATTACTCTAATTCAGACCCTACTCGTCTCTCACCTGGATGATTGAAATAGCATTCTGGTTAGTCTTCTTGTCTCAAATCTGATTTCTCCAATAAATCCTTCACATAGCTTCCAAGAATGTCTTTCCTAAATCATAGGTCTGAACATGTCACTCTCCAGCTCAATAAACTCTAGTGGTTCTCTAATACCTCTAGGGTCAAATGTAAACCCTTTGTTAGGTATTGAAAGTCCTTTGAAACCTTTATCTTTCTTAATTTTCCTGCCTTATTTTGCATTAATCCCATTTAGATACACTTTGAATTTTAATTGACTTAGTTTTAATTGCATATATACGTTTATAGTATGTCCTAACATATTAATGCAGTTTTAAATATTAAAGAAAAAATCATTAAGATTTTTTTTATTGTCCTGTATGTTATCCTGATTCATTTCTATAACAATAAAAACTGTCCTTCCAAGAAATAAATAACCAAAGGATATGAATTGGCCATTTTTCAAAGAAGAAATCTAAACTGTCAACAGGCTCCTAATTACTACTACTAAGATAAATGCATATTTAAATACTTCTGAGGTTCCACCTCACTTGGATTATATCAGAAAAGATGTCTACAAAGAGGAAAATGATCGTTGTTGGAAGGGCTATTGGAGGAAATCATACAATATACTGTTGGTAGAACTATGAAATGACCCAACCTTCATGGAAAGGAATTCAGAACTATACCCCCAAAGTCACAAAACTATGAGTACCTTTTAACTTCAAAATGTTTCTAGTAGACCTTCTCCTAAAAAAAAATCAAAGGAAGGATCTACAGATATAATACACACACGCACGCACACACACACACACATTCACATACACATATTTAACATCATTTTTATTGTAGACAAAAAACCTAGAGACAAAGTGGATGTTTATAAAATATGGGATGGTTGAACAAAGCAAACCATATAAATGTGATGAATTGTTATTGTAGTCTAAGAAATGACGTAGCAGACAGATTAAGAGAAACTTGGATTTATTAAACTTTAATAGCTGAAAACTGCTCTCAGATCTTTAGAATACCCTGTAGAAGCTTATGTAAAGGTGAAGTGAGATGACCTAGTAAAAATCATACAATGACTATAACATTGTAAAGGAAAACAACTATTAGCTAAGAACACAGTGACCAATTACAACTCAAGAAAGGGAATGATGAATCATATTTTCCACCTCTTAGCAGAGTTGATGAACTAAAGGTTCAGAGAGAGACATACATAATCAGACATGGTCAATGTATGGCAGTTTTGTGTGACTATATTGAACTATTATGAATGAAAGTTTTTTGGAGGGAGGGGGAAGGAAGTTGAGGGTAGATTACTGGGATAGTGATAATAATGTGAAAATAGAAAGAAAGAAAGGATATAACACCAATGAATCATTTTTTTTAAATATGCAGATAAGCCAGGCAGAATTGGAACTCTCATGTTAAATTTGAAATTCACTTTATAAAATGGTATACCACAGGAGATTCTCATTTTCATATATAGTCCTCTTTGTTGATAGAAAAATGTTAAGATTTATTGATATTTATCAAGTTGATGGTAATTAAAAATTAAAGTGATCTATAGCCTTTTTGCTTCCCACATATATTTCTTCTCTAATTTTCAAAAGTTCTTTTTTATTTTGTTTACTAATTTTCTGCTTTTCTAGTTTTAAAAATCACAGTTTAGTTAATTTTCACTTTTATACATATTTTCAGAGATATATTTTTTTCCTTTGAGGAGTGGTTTAGCTTACCCCAAATTCTGGTATATCGAATAGTAGTTATCATTAATCAATCCATCAACAAACATGAATCCTATACTAGGTGTAAATCACTGTGATAGATTCTGGGGATCTGTTGTGTGATTACTCAGTTTCAGTGATTTCCAGCTCTTCATAACCTATTTTGGTATTTTCTTGAGAAAGATAATGGGTTACCCATTTCCTTCTCCAGCTCATTTTGCAGATCAGGAAAGTGAGGCAAAGAGTGTTAAGTGACTTGCCCAGAATCACACAGCTGGTGACTGTTTGAGGCCAGATTTGGATTCAGGTCTTCCTGAGTCCAAATCATGCTATCTAGTTGCTCCTCATTCTGGGAATATAGACAAAAATGAAACCTACCCTATCGTCAAGGTATACACAAAATAAATATATGAACAAAAAATAATGGATTAGAGTAGTTCCAGTAGATGGAACTAACAATAAAGAACTCATGTAAAAAGTGGTACTTGAGGTAAGCTTTGAAGCAAATTAGGCATTCTAAGAAGTGGATGTAAGAAATAAGTGCATTTTAGCCCATTCAGAGGCATAGAGAGAAGACAGGAGTGTTTGTGTGAGAAATAGGGAGAAGGACATTTTGGGGCCAGACTCTAGACTGTGTCAAGGGAATAATGTATAGTAAAGCTGTCATTCTAAGGTTACACAATTCTTAATTGTTTCTATGATTAACTCTCCATTTTCTATCAGCTGCTCTGCTTGGTTTCAACTCAACAATTGAGTGGCATGCCTCCCATAGGATAAAATGACTACTATCTGAAATTTCATCATGATGTGTATTGACTCAATTTTGATACTCAAAACTTCCTCAGCTCCCTCAGGTGCTGCTTTCTCTGATTGGAGGGCTGGAGGATGGAGAAACTCCTTTCCAAACTTCCCATTATAATAAACTCGGAACAGAAATTTCCAAGTAACTGTTTTCCATCACTATTTCTTCTTGATTTTGACTCTGGTGGAAAGTCCACCTTCTCTCCCCTTCTCCTGCTTTTAGCTTAATTTGCCTGTTTTCTTCCCCCCTTAGATTATGAACTCCTTGAAGGCAGAGACTGTTTTTCTCTTTTCTTATTTGTATCCTCAACACTTAGAAAAGTGCCTGGGATGTAGTAGGTGCTTAATGCATGTCTATTGAATTGAATACAAACACATTTTTGTTGAGTCACTCACTCACTTTGGAATTACTTATTCTCCTTTTAACTTTAGACCATTCGTTTTTCTTGTATAAATTAGTATTTTATTATTACTATTTCACTATGTTTTGAGAAGGATCCTTAATATTTCTGTCTTTTCATATTCATTTATAATTTATTTGAGTCTTAGAGTAGGTCTAGCTTCAGAAAGTAGGTTGTAAGACTGAGAAATATGTGCATTATTTGCCCAATAGCCTGTTGGCATTTTCCTTTTTCTTTATCTTTTTCAAGTTAATTTTTAAAAATGTTTATTATTAAGTGACTACTATGTTCCAGGCACTAAGCTTGGGGATGCAAAGAAATGAAAAAAAAAAATAGTTCCTGCTTTCACGGACCTCAAGTCTAATGGGGGAGACAGCACACAAATGATTATATATATATCTTATAAACAAGATATATTCAAGATAAATGAAAGATAATCTCAAAAGGAAAGCATTAAGATTAAAGAGTACTGGGTAAACCTTCTTGTAGAAGGTGAGACTTCTAATAGGATTTGAAGGAAGTCAGAGAAGCCTGGAGACCAAAAGAGCTCCAGGCATGGAAGCAACAAGTGAAAAACCCAGAGTTGGAAGAAGGCATATACCATGGGAGGAAGAGCAAGGAGACCACTAATGAATAAGATGTAAAAAAAAACTGGAAAAATAAGCAGACACAAGGTTACAAAAAGTTTTAAATTTATCCAGTTCTCAGAAAGTAATATTAAAGTTTCCTATCATTATGATTGTATTATCTCTGCTTTTTTGCAATTTATTTTCTCTTTATAATTTTTCCTTAATAATTCTCTTAATAATTTAGTGGTTATCATATGTGCCATGCATAAGTGTAATAATGATATTATTTCTGGACTATAGCTTCTTCATGCCTAAAATAGTTATTCTGGATATTTCTCTTGAACATGCAAGTATTTCTTTATTCCCTTTTATACTTATTTTCTGACAATAGCATAAGATGTCTTTAAAAATTTGATGAATAATAAGCTTCATTTTGCTGTTTCACCTATTTTTCTTTGTTTTTAGTTTTTAAAATGAGTTTTTGTGTATACACCAAATTTTGTCATTTTGTTGTCTTATTCACTCTCTTATCTTCCTTATTTTTTGGCAAGTTTAATCTATTTACTTTTAAAGTTATAATTTTTAGACTTATGTTCCCATTTATTATCTTATGAATTGATTTCCTCTTTTTAAAAAACTTAACACTGTCTTCCTGTAATTAATTTTATTTGCATTAAATTGATCCCAGCCTTTTCCAACATATTATCTCAAGGTAGAGATGATTGATATATTCTCTCACTGGTATATATTCCAAATTCCTTCATTTGACTTGAATTGTTACTTTTTAATTAGTCATTTCCCATTGACCTCACAACATTTGTTTTTTTTTCAACCTTGATGATAGTGTGGTTGATTGTCCCATTCCAATCTCTTAACCTGAGTGAGGTTTATTGATGATATTGTCTTCAAAGAATATTTATTTATTTTGTGTACATCCTTATTTCTATTCCCATCTAGATTACTGCAAAATATATTCTCTCAATCATGGGCCATATACTTATGTATTCTTCCTCTATTCTCTCTCTGTCTCTCATACAAGACTGATAAGTGTGATCAAAGAACTCACTGAACCTTTCTATTGTTTATTTTAAAATTTAAGTAGAGAAGATAAAATGAGTAATAGGTAACAGAGAATTAATGGAAAGTCATGAGTCTATAAAAGATATGAGTCTATAAGAACTAAAGTCAAGTCTGTTCAAGCTCAGACTGAGTTCAAGCTGGCAAGGGGAGGTAGGGGAGTTAAGGGCGACTAAAAGATTATTTTTAGCTATATTGCAATAAGTAGAATAAAAGGAAGGAAGGAATGGGTATGTCAGGTAGATGGCAAAATGATAAATGATAGCAGAGAAAATGAATAGCTACTCAATTTTTTTTTTTTTGCTTCTCTTCCAAAGAGAATTTGCAAAGGAAATGACAGAACAAAAACAGGAAAAAGGGAGTTGGCACTCCAGATAAGTAAGGGGATGGTAAGAGAATATTTATCAATCCTTCATGAATTCAAATCAGCCCTCGAAGATGAAATACATCCCAATGTACTAAAAGAACTGGCAGCTGTAATTATCATTGTGAGATTTCAAAATGCACCGAAAATTGGAGAGGGCAAATGTTGTACCTATTTTCAAAGAGTGAACAGAACAGATTCTGTAAACAAAAGACCAGTGAGTTTGACTTGAATTTCTTGGAAAATTCTATAGTGGAACATTAAACATATAGTGAATATTTAACAAAAGAACATTGATTACAAAGAATGGTTCTGGGCTCCTATTAGGTGAGTGAATTCATTGAAAAGCACCATGGCCAGTAGGGAAAAGGGGAGGAAAAAGAAATTTTCTCTGACCCACCCCTCCATTCACAAGAACCATGATCCCAGTGGTCTTTTCAGCCAGAGCTGCCTCTCTTTTTTTTGTTCCCAGGGCTCCAACTCTTCAAATCTCTCATTGCTCCGCTGACTTAACAACTTCCACTGTCTTTGTTTCTCAAATGGTACTGGTAATGTGGCTGATTTTCTGTCAGCCAATGGAAAGATGACTTTCAATTCCACCAAGTAGAACTTTCCACTTCATAAAGTGGCAAGAAAATGGAAACACTTCTTTCTACTTAGGACATCACTGTCTTGTTGTCTCTGGTATCTTCCCCTTAGTTTCTGTCTTCACATCAACTGGCTTGGGGAGAAATTTATTAGTAAGGAGTCTTCTAAATCCCCCCCTTTATCAAACTTCTTGTAACTATATGTATTTTCTTTATTTCTTATAGACTGGAGTAAATCCTATCCCATACTGGCTATATACATCAGTGAGAATTACTAATGGATCATGGAATTCTTTTACCCACATCATGAAGAGCTAGATACAAGCTATTTTTAAGCAATATTTTGAGATTTCACAGAGGGAACATTGGATGGGAGAGACACAAGCCAAAGAAAGAATATCTTTGATGGACATCCTCAAGATTAGACCTTATTCACACAAATTATATCCTTGAGGTTCTGACAGACTACATAAGAAATATGCGGTCATATTCATTTTAGTTAGCACCTTCATGGTGGTCATTGACCAGCTCCCAAGTCCCTAGTGAAGGTGATAGAGCCATCAGTTTAGAGCTGGGAGGACCTTCAAGGCCATTGAATCAAATTCTCTCATTTTACAGATCAAAAAAAAAATAAAGAATAAATGACTTCCTATAGGGTCAAAGACCTAGGAAGTGAGATGAGCACCAAATCATCTCCTTGAGAGTGGTTGAATCCAAGGCATAGGGGAAGGATTCTCATATAAGAGTGCTTTTCCACCTCAGTTTTAGTAGAAAGGACAAGAATCTGGCTTTAACCTCTTTAAAGCAGCCCAGCCAAGACCCAGATACCACAGCATATTTTTACAGGTCATGCTCAATTCAAGGAAGTATGTATTCAGTCTATAAAGAGAAGAAACCATTCCCCAAGTTCTGATTTGACTGAGAGTATCTAGGTTTCCCTTGGGGGCTCAGCAAAGCAATAGAATTACCCAAAGCCAAGACCAAGAATTAATGTTTTTAATTTCAAAGGGTGTAATAACTCAACAGAATTCATTTTGATTGTGTTGTTCACATTTACTGAGGAAAGGGGGAATCAAACCCAAAGATGAGGAGCAATAAACACATTGCCATGCTTCTAATATTTCAGGTTCTTCCAGCTTAAGACATTGCCACAGTGATAATTGGCTTTCATCTCCTCAGATGGAAACACATAATCCCGCACGCACACATTCCCAATTGCCCCAACAAAGGACTGATTTATATCAAACCCATTCCCATAGGAATCCTGGTCTTTCTCCAAAATGATCTTGGCATTCATATTCAAGGTGTATCCTACTTTCAAATTCTTCCTCAAAAGGATTTTTCCATCCACCCATAGTTCAACAACTCCTGAGGCTGATTTCCAAGTGGCACAGATATCTACTGGGGTAAGAGGAGCTATAATACCTGGAAAGTAACCTCTTCTCCCCCAGCAGTCAAACTATATTCAAATTTGTTTCTGAAAAGGAGAATTTCACTGTCTGAGGCCTTAGTGGTGTAGGAGAACATAGAGAAGTTCACTGTAGGTCCACAGGAACACGGTGAAGTTGTGTAGCTATTTGTCCAGCAGGGTCACATAGAAATCAGCTGATGGTTTTGGGAACAGGAACACCTTGCTTTCAAGGTCCATGGATGAAGAATTACGTGAAGAAAAAGTTGTCCTATGTTTTCTTCCATGCTGTTTTCCACATGGATAAGGATATTGGATTCAGTATAATAGAACATAAACTTCTTGAGGGCAGAGATAAATTTTCTTTTTAAATCTATCTGCAATATCTAGAACACTGACTTATGAACAGTGCTCAATGAATGTTTAATTAATTCAGCTGAATGGAAACTATTCTTGGATACACACAAGCACAGACATGTGTATTGCAGTTGAAAAAAGTGAGCTATAAAGAGGTTAAGTGATTTGTCTAGGGTTATTTAGCTAGTAACTATCTGAGGCAGAATTTCAACTCAAGTGAGGACAGATTAGTCTCCTCTAGAGTGATTGACTTATGGTCTCCCACCTTTCCTATCCCTTAGTGCAATTACACCCAAGATAGGGGATAAGAGAACACGTTTCCCAAAATCACAATAACAGAAGAAAGAGATTGGTTGTCATTAGGACAATATTATAGCAAAGAGAAGTAGGGCGAAGTGGGGGCCTAGAAAGGTCCTATTGCTAGGTTGTGATTGAGGAACCACGTAAAGCCTATTCCTTCCTCATTGGTCAAGGTTGCTCACAGGAAGATCTCCTTGGATCCAGGAATAAAAACTAAGTGGGACTAGAAAAGCAATGCTGATGATCTGCATAGCCAGAGAGAGATGGTTTGGAGGCAGGTAATTTGCCTCCAATTGGGTCAGTCAGTCAAAAAGCATTCATTAAGTGCCTTCTATCTTCTATTTAGGTAGTCTGCTAAATGCTAGGGAAGCAAAGAAAGAGAAAATAAACAATTTCTGTTCTCAAAAATTCTAATGCGGGAGGCAACATGCAAACAATGAAACACAAACAAGATATTAACAGGATAAAATGAAGATAATCAGCAGATGATACTGGGTGACAGAGTTAAATTTGATGACTGTATAGAGTTATTATCAGAAATGAGTGGTCTCTCAGTAAAGCTACTCTCCAGTCTGGATTCTAAGTCCCTGCTTTGCTTGTCCTTCTAACATGTAGCTTGAACTCCACATTAACACTTACAGTAAATTAACTTTGGTTAAACTCAGCATCTGGGCAGAGAATCTGGTTTCTGTGAATAATTTACTTCTTAGGGAAAGGAGAGAAGGAAAAGTAGAAGATTATGCTCTAGAATTTGTAGCTAGCCTAATGAAGAGCCCCAAGATCCTTAGCAATTGACAGTAGAAGAGACAATGGAGGCAGGGAGGGAGCCCCTTGTGAGATCACAGAGGAAAAGATAGAAGAGGGGCACTAAAGTTCTTCCATGGGAAGATGTGATTGGAACAGACATACTAAAAGGCAGTCAGGATCCAACATTGGCCTGCTGGAAAACTATAGAACTCTACAGAGCTATAGTGTACCTTCATACAGCAGGTAGTGATTGAACTAGAGAGACACTCCTAAAATTAGGATTAGGGTGGCTAGGTGGCACATTGGATGCTAGCCCTGGAGTAAGAAAAACTTATTTTATTGAGTTCAAATCTTCCATCAGACACTTACAAGCTATGTGATCCTGGGTAAGTCACTTAACCTTTTGTACTCATCTGTAAAATGAGCTGGAGAAGGAAATGGCAAACCATTCCAGTATTTTTGCCAAGAAAACCCCAAATGAGGTCACAAAGAGTCAGTTATGACTGCAAACAATTGAACAAGAACAAAAAGTTCAGATTAAATAATTTTATAATTTTTTGATAAAAATCTTCTGGTTTTTCTTCTAGCAAAGCCCTAAATTATTTCTCTTTCCATCAAGGTTGGCATTATCAAACCTCCCAGCTTTAGAGACAACTTCCTGTTTTTTTAGCCTGTTTTCTTTCTATTTTCACACACATCAACCTCCCCTGTCTTGTGCCTATGTCAGCTTTATTTCCCTGGCCCACTAAGGGGGCCCCCAACCCAGCAAGCTCATTTTCTGCCTGTCTGAGCCATAGCTCCTGAGAGGGTGATGAGGAGCAGGGTCTTCAGTCACTGTGTCTCCATTTCATCTTCCTGAGGTTTCCAAGGACAGCAACTGGTCCAAAAGTGGAAGTAGTAAAGCTTGTCCTCCTGCTTGGCCCCTCAAGGACAGTGTCTATGGCCACCTCAGGGAAGAATATTTATGCCAACAGATTTTGTGTTATAGATTGATAAATATTTGACAAGGAAATTAGACAGAAATGTTTTGGCCCTTCCTTCTTACATAGCACATTTTTCACCTATCCTATTTTGTCCTGATTAATCCTTTGCTCATAAGATTCTCTGACACCTAGTAGCTGTGCAGTCCTGGGCCAGTCACTGATGAGGATGTTTACATTCAATATCTAACAAGATGGTCATAAGAAAAGTGTGTCATCACCTTTAATGAGCTTTGTAGATGTCAATTTGATACTAGTCTAACCTGATTATCCTTCACTTCATCAGCAGATAAACCTAGTCTTTGTTCCCTCCTCCCCACTTTCCCCTTTCACTAAACATACCTTACTCTCTCCTGAGAGTCATACAAAAGGCTGCTGAAAGATGAAAGACAAGCTTCTTGCAGTGCAGCTGTCCCCACAGTAATTCGTTACAAATTTTGTCAAAATTCATTTCAAGAAAGCTGTTCAGACTCCTTTTGTTCAGGTAAGGTCCCTCCTCTCCTTCCAAAAGGAAGAGTACTGTAAACTTAGTAATTTTCTATGAGCATTTCATATGGTGAACCCCATCTTCCTCAGTGGGTCCTCCCAAGGTACTTCACAGATCTGTTCAAATTACTTTCATACAACAGTGTGTGAAGTGACTAACTGGAAGATAGGTGGCACACTAGAGAGGGTGCTAAGTACGGAATCAGAAGACAAGGGAGTTCAAATCCTACCTCAGACTTTTAATACTTGTATCACCTTGGAATATATCACTTAACCTACCTGTATCTCAGTTAGTTGATTTTGTGATATTTCCTTCTGGTAAAGCCCTAAATTACTTTTCTTTCCACCAAGACTGGTAATATCAAACTTACCAGCTTTAGAGTCAGCTTCCTGTTTTTCTAGCCTTGTTTCTTTCTGTTGTCATGCATCTCAGCCTCCCCTGTCTTGTGCCTGTTTCAGATAAGATGGTTGGACTCATCAACCTCTCTGGTCCTTTCCAATTCTAAGTCTATGACTCAAAAACTCACGAGTTGAGAGAGAGAAAATGATAGCAATAAACCTAAGCTGTGCATTTTGTCCACTGGTCTGGAATGAATAGGTTTGAAAAAAAGGAATCCATCTTTATTTATTAAAGCATGCAGTATTTATTCATTAGGGTCAACTCTATGCTTAATACTGTGTCTGAAGAGTTAGATGTTCCTTGAGGGTAGAGACTGCTCTGTGTTTCTCTTTGTGTCCCCAGAAGTTAAAAGAGGCTTCCTTATTCATTTGGAGAGAGAGAGAGAGAAGAGGGACTCCAGATGCAAGATTTTAGAATTTATATTTATTTATTTATAATTTATATTCATCTCCAAATAATCATAATATAGCATCCCCAAATAAATCCCAGAACAGTAAAACCAGCAAAAAGTTGGGATAGGCTAAGAAAGTTGGAAGATTATCAAGAAAAGTCTGTCTCACTGGGATAAAAGGCCAGTCCAGGATGGGAAGCCAGCAACAAGCCCCACCTCCGTAAACCAGCAAGAGATCCTGAGCACCAGTGTGGTGGAGCAGGCAAATGCCAACACCAGCCCCACCCTCATGTGTCTCAGCATAGCCAGAGAAATGGGCAGACTCCAGCTCCTAGAACTGCCAAGTGTTTCAGCATAATCCCAGGCAAACAGGCAGCCTCCAGCATCCAGATAGCCTTTTGTGTAGACCCTGGGATATGGGGACTCACCGTTCTGGTCTCAGCACACACCAAATATCACCTCTAGGATCTCAGTTAAGCACCAGGCAAGCTGCCAGATCCCTATGGCCTCCAGCAGCATCAGTCACGCCCCACCCCACTTCCTCAGTGGAGCACCAGACATGAGCATCCACCATGGACCTCAGGGAAACATCACTGCAGCACCAGATAAAGAGTGAGCACCTGCAGCCACTGGCAAAAGAAGGCTGAGACACTACCCTTTCAACCCTGAGAAAAGAGTTCAAATTTAAAAGAAAGGAAAAACACCAAAAATGATGAGCAAAAACCAACAAATAATCTGAGCATAGAAAGTTATTATGATAACAGAGAAGATTAAGACACAGACTCAGAAGAAGACAGCAATGTCAAAACACCTATAGGCAAAACTTCAAACAAAAAAGGGAAGTGGTCTAAAGCCTAGTAAGAACTCATGGAAGAGCTCAAAAATGAGCTTAAAAATCACGTAAATGTTGTAGAAGAAAAGTTGGGAAAAGAAATCAGAGTGATATAAGAGAATTATGAAAAAGAGTCAACAGCTTGGAAAAAGAAAACAACTGCTTATAAAGTAGAATGTGGCCAAGTGGAAAAGGAGATACATAAATCCACTGAAGAAAACAGCTCCCTATAAAGTGCAATTGGTTGGATGAAAAAGGAAGTACAAAAGCTAACTAAGGAAAGCAACTCCTTAAAAGTTAGAATTGGGCAAGTGAAAACTAATGATTGTGAGACATCAAGAATCAATCAAGCAAATTCAAAAGATTGAAAAAAAGGAAGAAAATGTAAAATACCTTATGGGAAAAGCAATTGACTTGGAAAATAGATCTAGGAGAGACAATGTCAGAATCATTGGACTACCTGAAAGTCATAATCAAAAGGAGGACCTGGACAGCATCTTTCATGAAATTAAAAAAAACAAAAACAAAAAAACAATTTCCCTGATATCCTGAAACCAGAGGGCAAAATAAGCATTGAAAGAATCTACCCATCACCTCAGGAAAGAGATGCCCAAATAAAAACTCCAAGGAACTTTTCAAATTTCAGAACTATCAGGTCACAGAAAAAATACTGCAAGTGGCCAGAAAGAAACAACTTAAATTTAGGGGAGCCGCAATCAGAATTACCCAGGACTTAGCAGCTGTAATATTAAAGGACTGGAGGTCACGAAACATGATATTTCAGAAGACAAAGTAACTAGAACTAAAACCAAGAATTACTTACCTAGTGAAATTAAGCATAATACTTCAAGGGAAAAATGGTCACTCAATGAAGTAGAAGTATTTAAGCTTTCGTAAAGAGAAGACAAGAATTGAACAAAAAAAAATTGATCTACAATATTAAGACCCCAGAGAAGCCTAAAAAGGGGAAAATAAAACAACCTTAAAAATTGCATGACTAATATTACAGCTAGTAGGAATATACATAGGCAGAGGATGTGAGTATAAGGTGACTTTGAGGAAATCACATAAAAGAAAATTTAGGGATGAGAAGGCAGAGAACACTGGGTACAGAAGAAAGGGGGATGTAGAATGGGGTAAATTATTTCTCATGAAGAAATGAGAAAAACCTATTACAGTGGAAGATGGAAGGGTGGACAATGGACATCACTCTATCAGTATTGGTCAAAAGAGGAAATAATATGCACAATCAGTTAAATATAAAAATCTGTCTTACCTGACAGGAAAGTAGAAAGGTCAGAGAGTAAGTAAAGGTGGGTTGAGGGTAGAGTGACAGAAGAGAGGGAAGATCAGGGGAAGTGGTAGACAGAATGGTTTGCATAAGAGAGAAAGGGAAAAAGGAAAGAATAAACAGCAGGAAAAATAGGATGGAGGGAAATATTCAGTTAGTAATCATTATTTGAATGTGAATGGGATAACCTCTCCTATAAAATGAACGTGGGTACCAGAATGGTTCAAAAACCAGAATCCTGAAACACAGTTAATGTAGAGTGACACAGAATAAAGGCAAGGGACTGGGGCAGAATCTATTATGCCTCAGCTGAAGTACAAAAAAAATAAAATCAGGGATTGCAGTCCTGATCTTAGACAAAGTAAAAGCAAAAATAGAACTAATTAAAAGAGATAAGGAAGGAAACTACATCTTGCCAAAAGGTACCACAGATAATGAAGAAATAGCAATACTAAACATATATGCACCAAGTGGTATAGCATCCAAATTCTTAAAGAAGAAGTTAAATGAGTTAAACATACATGATCAAACAAGAGACAGAGACCATTAGAAAATGTAAAATGGATAATTTTGATTATATTAAATTAAAAAGCTTTTGCACAAACAAAACCAATTCAATTGAAATTAGAAGGAAAGCAGAAATCTTTACATCAAGTGTCTCTGATAAAGGCCTCATTTCTTAAATATATAGAGAATTGATTCAAATTTATATGAACATAAGCCCTTCTCCAACTGATAAATAGTTAAATGGTATGAACAGGCAGTTTTCAGATAAAGAAATTAAAGCTCTCTACGGGCATATGAAAAAGTGTTCTACATCACCTTTGAATAGAGAAATTCAAATTAAAACAACTCTGAGGTATCACCTCATGCCTACCAGATATGAGAGAAAAAAGGAAATGATAAATGTTGGAAAGAATGTGAGAAGATTGGGACACTAATGTATTGTTGGTAGAGCTGTGAACTGATCCAACAATTCTGGAGAGCAATTTGCTGAAATGGTAACCAAACTCTGATGTTTGCCCTTTGATCTAGCAATACCACTACTAGGTCTGTATCTCAAAGGGATCATAAAAAAGAGAAAAGGAACCTATATGTGCAAAAATATTTATAGCAGGCCTTTTCATGGTGGCAAAATATTGGAAATTGAGGGGATGTCCATCAATCGGTGAATGTCTGAATAAACTGTGGTACATGAATATAATGGAATACTATTGTGCAATAAGAAATGATTTTTTAAAAACCTGGAAATACTTGTACAAACTGATGCAAAGTGAAATAAGCAGAACCAGGAAAACATTGTATACAGTTGAAGCAACATTGTGTGATGATCTACTATGAGTGACCCAAATCTTTTCAGCAACACAATGTTCCAAGACAAGTACAAAGTACTCATGAAAGAAAATATTATCCAAGTGCAGATAAAGAGCTCATATACTCTGAATACAGATCAAAGCATACTTTTTCACTTATGTTATTCTTTTTTGTGTTTTTTTTTCCTTTTGATCTACTTCTTTCACAACTATGACTACTATAGAAATAAAGTTTAGATGAGAGCACATATATAGCCAATTTCAAACTGCCTACCATTTTTGAAAGAACGGAGTGGAGGAAGGGAGGGAGAAAAAAAATGGAACTCAAAAAATTGTAAAAATGAATAAATATTGCCTTGTCATGTATTTGGAAAAAAAATATGGTACTATTAAAAATAAGTGTAGGGAACCCCCAGTGAGAAAACTCCCTCTACCAATGCAGATTGACAGCATGCCCATTTAGAAAAATGCTATCTACATCCAGATAAAGAGCTGATGTACTCTGAATTCAGATTGAAGCATATTTTTTCACTTTATTCTTTTTGTGTTTTTCTCCTTTTGATCTGTTTCTTCTTTCACAACTGTGACTAATATAGAAATATATTTTACATGATAGCACATGTTTAATCTGCATCTAATTGCCTACCATTTTTGAAAGAAGGGAGTGGAGGAAGGGAGGGAGAAAAATTTTGAACTCAAATTATTGTAAAAATGAAGGCTAAAAATTATCCTGTCATGTAGTTAGAAAAAATATAGTACTATTAAAAATAAATGTAGGGATCCCCCAGTGAGGAAATTCCCTCTATCAATGTAAAGTGATAGCTGCTTGGCACTTTATAGCCCTGTAAGAACCATGGAGGCTCTCAGAAATTAATGACAAGAAATTAAAAACATATCCAAGGCAAGATTTAGATCCTTGTCTTCCTGACTCTGAGGTTTTCTCTCTATCTACCACAAAGACTGGCTCTTGGTGTGCACATCTTGTGTTTAATAACTCTTATGAAGTTAAATTGAAATGTTTGGGGCACACAAAAGAATAAAATATGGTTCCCTGCTCAGACTGCATACTATCAGACAAGTCAGTTGAAACATCTCTGGTCTTTGGCTTTCTCACCTGCAAATGGATCTTGTTGAATCACTGCCATTGTCACATCTGATACTCAGAAACCTCCACAGATATAACAGGACTTTAACTCAGGTCTTTTATGACTCTAAGTTGTTTTGTTTTGTTTGTTTGTTTTGTTTTTTGCTTTTTTCAATTAGGTATGCTACCCCTCTAAATTAACTTCCAGTTCTAAAATAGGAATGACTAGAGAGAGAAACCAGTAGAGAAAAATTAAGTGCTGAACTTTGTGTTATTGATTATAGGGACAAAAAAAATTCAGAGGCAGGAGAGAAAAACCTGTACTGGAGAAATATTGATGGCTACATGAAGGAGGTAGCAATTGAGATGGATATTAAAGAATAGGTAAAAATAAGAGAAAATGGTTTTTTCAGTATGAAGAAACACTATGAGCAAAGATGGGAGCAGGAATAAGATTAGCAAGTATAGGGGTGTGACTGCACTCAAATTAGGACCTTTTGCTCTTTTTGTTTTACTAAAAGTTCCTCTGATTGAATAATGTGATTAAGGAAGATCTCTTCCACCCATTGATATGCCTGCCCATTGTGGGAAGCTTGATTAGGGGAGCTGTTTTGTAGGAGGGTCCCAAGTACTTTTTGGCTTTTCTGTTGAGGCACTGGGTCAGAAGATTATGCTCTCTGGCTCCAAAAATTGTATAAATACTCTGAGGGTGAGATTTTACTTTGGGGCTTAGTTTTTGTAAGAGTGTTTGTTTGGTCAGATGAGGACTCTGGGAAGCCACTATGGAGCCCCCTGGCTTTGAGAAACTAGATGTTGGTGCTTCCCTCTCTGGTAACTATGGTCAAACAGCTGTACTTGTCTGTTGAGTTATGGTTAGACAGAGGAATTCATGTCTGATAGATTACTTTGGGGCTTACTGATTGGAAGTGTTTGGCCAGAGGAGGACTCTGAGAAGTCGCTGAGGAGCCCCTCACCTTTGAGAACCCAGATGTCATTCTTCCCTCTTTAGCAACCATGGTCAGATAGGTGGGGTCCAACTATCTGTTGAATTCAGGCAGAGGAAGCCATGTCTGTTGATCTTTAATTTCTCTGTATTTTCTTTGAGGTTTGGAGTGCTGACTCCCCTGAATTAGGTGAATGATATATGTACTTGGTTAAAAGAATGATACATGTGCTTGACTGAAGTGATTGTTAGCCCCTCAAAAGTTGACTTTCCTTTTATTAATGCAGATCTAAGAATCTGTGGTAGCAGCCCCCCTGAGTATGTCGGGGTGTTTACTGATAAAAGGGGACACTGATGGGCTTGATTTAATTAGAACAAACAGGGGTTGGAGAGCAAATAAGGTTATATGCATAGGGCAGGACCAGATTGATAAGGCCTTTGAGAGCCAAGCTTAAGGGATTTGAAATTCTGTAGAGGGAAATAATGAGCCCTTGTATGTTCTTAATCAGAATAAATTTTATATAATAATTTTAAGAATATTTGTTCGACAGTTGGTGCCAGGTAGACTGGAGTAAATGACAGAGGCAGTAAAACTATTTAATCAGTGGTTCCAGTGTTCAGGTTGTGAGGTGATAAAGTCTGGATTTAGATAGTATCATTGAAAATATAGAGGACTAGACAAATCTGAGAGATATTTCTAAGAAATTATTGCTTTATGAATGATCAGCTATGAATGGATAGGAGGACTACCTGAACATTGAAGAATTCACTGTGTTTCCATAGGTTACTGAGGGGAAATGGAGATTCACCAATTGAAAAGACTGTGAATCATTTCACTTCTTTTAATCTCAACTTTCTCAACTGTAAAATGGGGCTAATGATAGGATCTACCTTCTAAAGATGTGACGAGCATCAGATGTAATCCATTATATAAAGCCATTTTGTGAACATTCAGGGGCTTTATAAATTCTAATTGATATAATAAGGAAAGGGAGACAGTTTGGAAAGGGGACATAACAAATTTAGTTAGAAACCATGGTAGAGTATTCAAGAAGTGCAATTCTTAGAAATATAGAAATATACTGGAATGCAGGTAGAATTCAAGACTGAAGGCTTAAACTTGGGAGTTATACACATAGATGACATAATTGGAAACCAGGAAGAGGATGAATTAATTAAGAGACTAAGGTTAGAGAAAGAAAAGTGAAGTTGAATAAACAAAGTTGAGGAAGATGTCTGAGTTTAGGAAGAGAAAGAGAAAAAATACTACTAATGCTTCTACGAATAATTGCAATAAAATTAGTATGAGCATTACAATCATAAAGCTCTTCTACTTTTACAAAGCACTTCCTCACAAGAAGTCAGGGAAGTAGGAAATGCAAGCATCATTAGCTGCAATTTTTGTAGATAAGGAAATTGAGATTCTGGAAGGTCAAGCAATTTGTCTATAGTTAGACATCTAGAAAACATTAGCACCAGGACTTTAGCCTATGTCATAGAAGAGAATGTGCTGAGCACAATACTTTGTACTTGTTGGTCAGTAGTGTTCAACTCTTTGTGATCCTGTGGACCATAGCATACTAATGCTGTCCATGGCGTTTTCCTGGCAAAGATACTGGAGTGGTTTATCATGTCCTTCTCCAGCGGATTTTTTTTCCACTTGGTATACATTTAATCAACATTTTTTTCAGTTGAATTGAAGGGACCTAAGAGAAACTTGAGTCATACCTACCATTTTTACAGATGCTCAGAAAGGTAAAATGATTTGCTCTATGCCTTTCAAACAGCTGATAATCATTCTAATAGTGGAAAACATTTGAATCTGACATCAGAGGACCTGGGTTCCAACCCTACCCCTGATGATTACCACTTCTGTCACTTTGGAGAAATCACTAAATTCTCAGACCTCAGTTTCCTCTTCTATAAAATAAGAGGGTCATACCTATTGTCCTGTGAAATCCATTCTAACTCTAGACCTATGACCCCATTATTCTATTGCAGGATCCTTTCATAGCTGTCTCTCTAACTCAACACTCACAGGTTTTCAAGTTGGATCCCCAACTTGATAACTATCTCCAACTTGATATCCCCAATGGGATAACTACTATTTCCAGTTCTAAGACTACCTTGTGGATATCTAGAACTACCTCCTAACATTATAGGTCACAAACCTGCACCATTATTCTTCTCATTAAAGTCAATCAGTAGATAAAATTAATTCATAGCAAAGGCATTTATTGATACAGCATAGTTCAGAGTTCATAAGATGTTCTCCCTAACAAACTGGAGACATTCTCCCACAAATATAGAAGGTCCACGACAAGAATAGGCATAGATTTACAGGACATTGGTGGTGAGGAACACATGTATAGAAAACATAAGAGAAGATAACATACCTCTGATACTAGAGTGCCTCAGTATCTTCATAGTATCCCCACACAGCACCATCCTGGTTTCAGCATCTTTGCTGTGCTGGTTGTTCAGCTGTGCCGTTAGTCTCCCAGAGTCCACCCTCTCCACAACCCTTCTCTTAATTGGCTAGAAACAGTTCTTTAAACATATTGAATTTTAAATTAAAATTAAAATTAATTAACATTGTCCTTTAAACATATAATTATATTTTTTCCCATGCTGCCAAAAGTCACACTACTTAAAATTGCTTCTACTTTCTAAATACTGCCTCTCTGTATTTGCTTGAAGAGAACAGATTCAAAGAAGTGGAGGTATCAGAATAATAAAACATTATAATTGGAAGGGACCCCATTCAAGATCATCCAGGATACTTAACACAAGAGTACTCCACTTTAGTATTGCCAGTAAATATCTGTCAAACTTCTGTTAAATACTCCAATGACAGGAGCATAATACTTTTTAAGCCAGAATATTATCCTGTTTGGATTCTGATAATTAGATAATTATTTTTCATATTAAGCAAAAATCTGTTTCTTTTAAATTTTAATTTAATTTGGTCCTAGTTTTGTCCTCTGGAACAATACAAGATAAACCTAATAGTCATACCTGATAGCTTTTAAAATATTGAAGACAATTTATAGATCCCCTGATTACTTTTCTCTTCCTTAGTATAGATTTCTTTGTTTCAATAATCTCATACAATCAGTCTTATGAGGATTCCAGACTTAGACCCTTCTGTGAGGCCAAGCAAAGTAGGATCTTTTGCTTATTTTGTTTTAGTATAATTAAGAAGTATACTGCCTCTATTTGAATGTGATTAAAGAAGATCTTCCCCAACCATTGATGGGCCTGTCCATTGAGGGAAGTTTAATTAGGGGAGTTGTTTTATAAGGGGGTCCCAATTACCTTTTGTTGAGGCACTGGGTCAGAGGGTCATGACCTCTGGCTCTGTAAAGTATATAAATACTCTGAGGGTGAGGTTTTACTTTGGGGCTTAGTTTTTGGAAGAAGCTTTGTGTGCCAGATGAGACTCTGGGAAGCCTCTAAGCAGTCTCTCCACTTTTAAAACCCGTTGCTTCCCTCTCTAGTAACTATGGTCAAACAGTTGGACCTGTCTGTTGAATTGTGATGTGTGTACTGACTACGGTTAGACAGAGGAAGTCATGTCTGTTGATCTTAGATTTCTTTATTTTTTCTCTGAAGTTTGGGGTTCTAATTTTTCCCCTGAACTAACTGAATGATACATGTGCTTGATTAAAGTGATTGTTAACCCTTCAAAAGTTGCCTTTCCTTTTAGAGAAGCAGATCAAAGAACCTGTGATGGCAGGCCTCCCATGTATATCTGGGTGCTTGCTGATACACCTTCCTGTCTGATTTAAACGTTCTCTAAAGTCAATGACAGATGGTCAAAAGCTATGAATGAAGTTTTCAGAAGCATTGCAAACTATCAACAGCATACAAAAGATTAAACAATGTTTCAGATCACTAACAATATAAGAAATACAAATGAAAACAACCCCAGTATTTCACCTCACAGACAATAAATTGGTAAAGATGACAAAAGGAGGGAACAGTCAATGTCAGAGCGATTTTAGGAAGACAGACACAATAATATATTGTTGGTGCAGCTGTGACTTGGTACAATGATTATGGAAAGCAATTTGAAATTTTTCAAATAAAATCAATACAAGCATACTTCATTTGATTGTGCTTCAATACATTGAGCGTTGCAGATATTGTGTTTTTTATTTTTTACAAACTGAAGGTTTGTGGCAACCCTCCATCAAGCAATTCTATTGGTACCATTTTTCTTACAGCAAATTTGCAGATTGTGTCTTTGTGTCACATTTTGGTAATCCTAACAACATTTCAAACTTTTTCGTTACTGTTATCTCTATTATGGTGAACTCTGATATGTGGTCAATGATTTTTGATGTTACTATTGTAATTGTTTGGGAGTGCCATTAATTATTCCCATTTAAGACTTCAACATTAATAAATATTGTGTTTTCAGACTATTTCATTGACACAGTTACCCCCTTTCTCCCTCTCCTCATGTCTCCCTATTCCCTGAGACATAATAATATTAAAAAATATTACATAAACTTAGCTGATAAAGCAGCACCAAGATTTGAGAGATTCAAAGATGTGAGAATACTCCAGTTTTGGAAGAAGTTCTGCTGTGGGCAAAATATTGTCAAACAGCATCTCATATTACAGAGAAATCTGTTATGAAAGAAAAATGAATCAATGTGGCAAACTTCATTTTTGTCTTATTCTAAGAAATTTTCACAGCCACCCCAACCTTTAGCAACCAACATCCTGATCACTCAACAGCCATAAACATCAAGGCAAGATCCTCCTCTAGCAAAAAGATTGCAACTTGCATTATTTGTGATAATGATAAACTTGAAGTTCTCTCCATAAGATAAGGAAATAAGCAATGATGCCCATTATTGCCACTATTATTCATTATTGTACCAGAAATGGTAACTGTAGTAATGACTAGAAAAAGTAATTGAAGCAATAAAAATAGTCTTAAAGGAAACAAACCTATCTCTCTTCTTAAATGTTATGTTGGTATATGTAGAGCACCTAGAGAAGGAACAAAAAAAAAGAAACTAATTGAAACAATTTAAAACTTCAGCTAATTTGAAGGATAAAAAACAAACCTATGTAAATTACCAGCATTTCTATATACTACCAACAAAATACAACAGAGGTAGAAAAATAACTGCATACTGTATAAAATGCCAAGACAAACATAGGAACTATCTGACCACAATTATGAGAGCCTTTCACACAAATAGAGATAGCTCTAAACAACTGAAGAAAAATTAATTGCTATGGGGTAGGCCAAGTCAATATAATAAAATTGACAATTCTACCTAAATTATTTTACTTATTCAGTGCTGTGCCAATCAAACTGCCACAAACTGATTTTATAAAGTTAGAAAAAATGAGACAATTTACCTAGAATCATGTGAGGTCAAGAATATCAAAGGAATCAATGAAAAAAATTATGAAAGAAGGCAATCTAGCATAAGCAGATTTTAAACTGTGTTACAAAGCAGTCATCATGAAAAAATATCAGGTACCAGCAAAAAAAATTGTAGTGGATAAGTGGAATAGATTGTACACAATACACAGTAGTAAATTATCATAATGATTTAGTGTTTGATAAATCCACAGATCCAAGATTTGGAGACAAGAAATGATCATTTGATGAAAATTGTTAGGAAAACTGGAGAAAAGCTTGGCAGAAACTAGGAATAGACCAACATCTACACCATATACCAAAATGGATACAGAATTTGGGCACTAATATTATAAGCAAATTAGGGGAACATGGAATATTTTACCTGTCATATTTATGCATAAGGGAAGAATTTCTGATTAAAGAAGAGATATTACAGATATAAAATGGATAATTTTGATTCTATCAGATTAAAAGAATTGTTGCACAATCAAAACCAATGCACTCAAAATAAGAAGGCATACAAGATACTAAGCAGACTTTTTTATAGCCATTTCTTCTGATAAATGCCACATCTATCAAATATATAGATAACTGAGTTGAAGTTATAGGAATACAATACATTGCCCAATTGATAATGGTCAAAAGATAGGAACAGATACTTTTTTGAAGAAATCAAATACTAAAAAAATGTTCTAAATATTGATTAGAGAAATGTAAGTCACACAGCTTTAAGGTACCACTTCATACCTATCAAATTGGCTAATGGGACAGAAAAAGAAAGTAATAATTGTTGGAAGGAATGTAAAAAAATGAAACACTGATGCATTGTTGGTGAAATTCTGAACTACTTCAAGCATTTTGGAGAGCAGTTTTGAACTATGCCCAAAAGACTACAAAACCATGTACACCCCTTGACTCAATAATAATATTATTAAGTTTGTATCCATAAGAGATGAAAAATGAAGATGAAAAGGACCTAGACAAAGAAAAAAATATTTATAGCAGCTCCTTTTGTGGTAGCAAAGAATTAGAAATTGAGGGGATGCCCATGCAATTGGGAAATGGCTGAACAATTTTTGATATATGATTATCATGGAATACTGTTATGCTATAAGAAATGATGAGCAAGGTGCTTTCAGAAAATCCTGAGAAGACTAATATGAATTCATACAAAATGACATGAGCAGAACCAGGAAAACATTGTACGCAGTAACAGCAATATTGTACGATGATCAAATGTGAAGGACTTAGCTATTTTCAGCAATGCAATGATTGAAGACAATTTCAAAGGATTTGTTATGAAAACAAATGCTATCCACCCCCAGAGAAAGAACTGATAGCATATCAATGCAGATTAAAATACAATTTAAAAATTTATGGGAGTGAAGCCAAGATGGCAGAGTAAAATCAAGGATTTGCTTGAACTCTCTCTCAAACTCCACTGAATACCTGCAAAAATGGCTACAAGCAAATTCTGGAGCTGCAGAAATCCCCAGAATGATTGTGTGAAGCAAATCTCTAGCCCAAGACAACCCTGAAGGTTGATGAGAAGCGTCTATTGTGTTGGTCTGGGAGTGTAGTGTAGTACAGTGTAGGATCCACCAGCATAGATTGGTCCTGAGCACGCCTTAGGGTTCCTGAATTACTAGCACCTGTGGTGGTTTCCAGACTTCTTGACCTCAAATTGCAAAGGACAACTGGGAAGGTCCATGGAAAAAAAACTGTCTGACCCATGTGAGAGAGTAGCCCAATCTGACCCCAGCCCCAGGAGAACAAAGGGGACAGAGGAGCCCAGGGCAGCTGCAGCAGCAGTGGAAGCAGTAGTGGCTGTTTCTGGAGCTCTAGACCCACAGATTGTGGGGGGATCCAGCACCTCCCTTTTGTCTGGAAACAGAGAACTTCCTTGACAAAGAACTCAAAAATCAAGTAATTGGCTGGGGAAATGAGCAAACACTGGGAAAAAAATCAGATTTTAGAATCTTACTTTAGTGACAAGGAAGATCAAAAATACAGTCAGAAAAAGGCAACAAAGTCAAAGCTCCTACATCCAAAGGCTCCAAGAAAAATAGGAATTGGTCTCAGGCCATGGAAGAGCTCAAAAAGGATTTTGAAAATCAAGTAAGAGAAGTAAAGCAAAAACTGGGAAGAGAAATGAGAGTGAGGCAAGCAAATCATGAAAAACAAGTTAACTGCTTACTAAAGGGGACCAAAAAAATGCTGAAGAAAATAACACCTTAAAAATAGACTAACACCCATGGCAAAAGAGGTCCAAAAAACCTATGAGGAAAAGAATGCCTTGGAAAGGGGGGGAGGGGCAGAGCCAAGATGACAGAGTAGTAAGATGGACCTGCTCTAGATCTCCCCTCATATCCCAGAAAATACCTGTACAAATGAGTCTAAACAAATTCTAGAGGAGCATAAGCCATAAAATGACACAGTGAAAGAGATTTCCAGCCCACAAAAGCCTGTAAGGATGACAGGGAAAGTCTATCATACAGGGCTCAGAGCAGAACACAACCCAGCCTTGGCCACGCTGCATGGTACGGACAGTACTGGAGCAGGCTTCAGGGCATGGAATCATGGGTAGCAGCTGCAATTCCCAGATTTTTCAACCCACAAATGCCAAAAACAGCTTCAAAAGTCAGTAAGAAAGTTTGTCACCTGGGTGAGAGGGGTGTGGAGTCTGTCCCCAGTTCCAGGGCCAGGGCAGGAGCAGCTGCTGCAGCAGATGTGTCTACTTTGGGAGCCCTCAGACTAAAATCCCTGGAGGAATTGAGTGGCCTGTCTAAGTCTCAGTCCTGAGTGTTAGTCCTGTGGTGAGAAAGCGTGCTAGTGTGGTGCAGCTGGTAGTGGCTGTGGGAAGGGAATCCTACTTGTAGATCCTGGGCAGAAAAAGAGTGCTTGTGGCTGCTCACAGGCCAGAGCACAGACCAGGAGAGGAGTAAACTTTTCTGCGCTGATTGTTCCACCTTGGAAGAACTGAGCACTTACAGTTCCCTAGAGTATACCCTCCACTTGACAAAGGGTTAAAAATCAAGTAACTGACTGGGAAAATGCCCAAAAAAAGGGAAAAAATAAGACTGCAGAAGGTTACTTTCTTGATGAAAAAGTATTTTCTTCCATTCTTTCAGATGAAAAAAAAAACAAAGCAACCATCAGAGGAAGACATGCAAGTCAAGGCTTCTACATCTAAAACCTCCAAAACAAAAATCTGCAATGATCTCAGGCCATGGAAGAGCTCAAAAATGATTTTGAAAATCAAGTAAGAGAGGTTGAGGAAGAAATGGGAAAAGAAATGAGAATGATCCAAGAAAATCATGAAAAACAAGTCAGCAGTTTGTTACAGGAGACCCAAAGAATGGTGAAGAAAATAATATCTTTAAAAGTAGACTAACCCAAATGGCAAAAGAGGTCCAAAAAGTCAATGAGGAGAAGAATGCTTTAAAAAGCAGAACTGGCCAAATGGAAAAGGAGGTTCAAAAGCTCACTGAAGAAAAGAGTCCTTTAAAAATTAGAATGTAGCAGGTGGAAGCTAATGACTTTATGAGAAACTAAGAAATTAAAAAACAAAAACAAAATAATGAAAAAATAGAAGACAATGTGAAATGTCTCACTGGAAAAACAATTGACCTGGAAAATAGATCCAGGAGAGATAATTAAAAAATTATTGGTCTACCTGAAAGATGATCAAAGAAAGAACCTAGACATCATCTTCCAAGAAATTATCAAGGAAAACTGCCCTGATATTCTAGAACCAGAGAGTAAAAGAGAAATGGGAAGAATTCACTGACAATGTCCTGAAAGAGATTCCCAAAGGAAAACTTCTAGGAATATTGTAGCCAAATTTCAGAGTTCCCTGGTCAAGGGGAAAATATTACAAGCAGCCAGAAAGAAACAATTCAAGTATTGTGGAAATACAATCAGGATAACACAGGATTTAACAGCTTCTACACTAAGGGATCAAAGGGCTTGGAACATGATGTTCCAGTGATCAAAGGAGATAGGATTAAACCAAGAATCACCTACCCAGCAAAACTGAGTATAACACTTCAGGAGAAAATATGGATTTCAATGAAATAGAGGATTTTTAAGCATTCTTGATGAAAAGTCCAGAGCTGAATAAAAAATTTCATTTTCAAATACAAGAATCAAGAGAAACATGAAAAGGTAAATAGGAAAGAGAAATCATAAGGGACTTACTAAACTAAAGTTGAACTGTTTATTTTCCTACATGAAAAGATAATATTTGTAACCCTTGAGAGATTTCTCAGTATTAGGGTATTTGAAGGGAATATACATATGTGTGTGTGTGTGTTCATCTTTTGTCGCTGAAGAAGACCACGCCCTCAGAGAAATGATGACGACTTGCACTTGACTTTGTTTTTTTTGAGTGAAGGAGGGTTCTGCAGGTCACCAGCCTCACTTCTCCTCCAGAGCCATCTGAATCCAATGATCTATTATTCATCAGGATGACTGGAGATGACCCAGGATGAGGCAATTGGGTTTAAGTCACTTGCCCAAGGTCACACAGCTAGTGTCAAGTGTCTGAGGTGAGATTTGAAGTCAGGTTCTCCTGACTCCTGCACTGGTGCTCTATCTACTGCACATCTAGCTGCTATATACATACACACACACACACACACACACACTCAAACATATATATATATATATATATATACACATATATACATGTATACATATAGAGATATAGAGATATCTATATATCTACATTTATATCTCTGTGTGTGTGTATATATATATCGAGAGAGAGAGAAAGAGAGAAAGAGGGAGAGAGACAGAGAAAGAGACAGAGAGAGCATGAGAGTGCACAGGGTGAGTTGAATATGAAGGGATGATGTCTAAAAAATAAAATTAAGGGGTGAGAGAGGAATATATTGGGAGAAGAAGAAAGGGATAAAGAGAATGTGGTAAATTATCTTACATAAACGAGACAAGACAATGTTATTACAATGGAGGGAAGAGGGGGAAGGTGAGAGGAAAAGAGTGAACCTTACTCTCACTGAAATTGGCTTAAGGTGGGAATAGCATGCACAATCAATTGGCTATGAAAATCTATGTCATTCTACAGGAAATTGGGGGAAAGAAGATAAGGGGGATGATAGAAGGCAATGCAAATGGAAGGAGGGGGTATTCAGAAGTAAACACTTTTAAGGAGGTACAAAATCAAAAGACAGAATAGAATAAATGGAGAGCAGGATAGGTTAGAGGGAAATAAAATTAACCTTTCACAACATGAAAGGTTCCCAATATGACTGTTATAGAAGTATATTGCATTTCTACACGTGTGTCACCTCTATCAAATTGCTTGCGTTCTTAATGGGGCTGGGTTGGGAGGGAAGAAGGAAGAGACTTTGGAACTCAAATTTTTAAAATGAATGTTAAAATTGTTTTAATATGAAACTGGGAAATAAGACATAGAGGCAATGGGGTATAGAAATCCATCTTGCCCTACAAGAAAACAGAGGAGAAGAGGATAAGAGAAGGGAAGTGTGCAGTAGAAGGGAGGACAGACTGGGGGAACGGGTATTCAGAATTCATGCTGTCTTGAGCTGAGGGGAGAAGAGAAATGGAGAGAAAATTTGGAACTCAAAATATTGTGGAAGTGAATGTTGAAAACTAAAAATAAATTAATAATAACTATCTAAGGTGAAATTTGAACCAAGGTCTCTCTTGATTCCTAACTCAGTGCCCTCACTATTTTGTAACACTTCCTGCCACTAGTGTGTTCCCTTTGTTCCTTCCTGTCACGTGCTCCATCTTTCACTCTTTTTTTCACTTTGTCTGAATCAGATACCCTAAGAAATTTTAACTCAAGAATCTATATAAAGGGAAGAAAGTTTCTCTAAGAAATTGCTGATGGCTTTACCTTTAAAGGAGAAGCTCCCTTTCCTCAACTTGGCCAGGACTAGTCTCAGAAGTCAGTAAATTGTAAACCCACAGATTTTTGGAGTTGGAAAGAATTTTAGAGATTATTTCATCTAGTCTTGGAATGAGCTTTATGTAGTTAGCTAATCTTTTTTTTTTTTTTAAATTTTTTCCTCTTTAATTCATTTATTTAATTTTTTTAAGTTTTCAACATTTATTTCCTCAAAATTTTCAGTTCCAAATTTTCTCCACATCTCTCCCCTCCCCCCACCCCAAAATGTCTTGCATTCTGATTGCCCTTTCCACCAAAGTGCCCACCCTTCTAACAGCCCTCCTTTCCCTTATCCCCATCTTCTCTCTTGTCCTATAGAACAAGATAAATTTCTATACCCCTTTACCTGTATTTCTTACTTTCCAGTTGTATGCAAAAGCAATTCTTAACATTTGTTCCTGAAACTTTGAGTTTCAACTTCTTTTCCTTCCTCCCTCCCCACCCATCTCCACTGAGAAGGCAAGCAATTCAATATAGGCTATATGTGTGTAGTTTTGCAAATGACTTCCATAATAAACATGTTGTGTAAGACTAACTATATTTCCCTCTATCCTATCCTGTCACCCATTTCTTCTTTTCTCTCTTTTGACCTTGTCCCTCTTCTAGAGTGTTGACTTCTAATTGCTCCCTTCTCCCATTTGCCCTCCCTTTCATCATCTCCCCCCCACCCTCCTTCTCCCCTTCTCCCCTTCTCCCCTACTTTCCTGTAGCTTAAGATAGGTTTCATACCAAATTGAGTGTGCATGTTGTTCCTTCCTTGAGCCAAATGTGATGAGAGCAAGCTCCATTTTTTCCCCTCTCACCTCCCCGCCTTTCCTTCTCCATTGGAAAAGCTTTTTCTTGCCTCTTCTATGAGAGATTGATTTTTCCCATTCCATTTCTCCCTTTCTCCTCCCAATCTATTCTTCTCTCATCCCTTAATTTTACTTTTTTAGATATGATCCCTTCCTATTCAACTCACCCTTTGTTCTCTATCTCTCTGTTTCTTTCTCTCTCTCTCTCTCTCTCTCTCTCTCTCTATATATATATATATATATATATATATATATACATGTGTATATAAATATACATATATATATGTTCGTGTGTGCACGTGTGTGTGTGTATGTGTGTATAATCCCTCCAACTCCCTAGACACTGAGAAAAGTTTCAAGAGTTACAAATGTTATCTTTCCATGTAGGAGTGTAAACAGTTCAACTTTAGTAAGTCCCTTATGAGTTCTCTTTCCTGTTTACCTTTTCATGTTTCTCTTGATTCTTGTGTTTGAAAGTCAAATTTTCTTTTCAGTTTTGATCTTTTCATCAAGAATGTTGAAAGTCCTCTATTTCATTGAATGACCAATTTTTCCCCTGAAGTATTGTACTCAGTTTTGCTGGGTAGGTGATTCTTGGTTTTAATTCTAGTTCCTTTGAATTCTGGAATATCATATTCCAGGCCCCTCCATCCTTAGTGTAGAAGCTGTGAGACCTTGTGTTATCCTGATTGTATTTCCACAATACTAGAATTGTTTCTTTCTGGCTGTTTGCAATATTTTCTCGTTGACCTGGGAACTCTGGAATTTGGCTACACTATTCCTAGGAGTTTTTCTTTTTGGGTCTCTTTCAGGAGCAGCTGCCTGTCTGGCCACCATAACCATGGCCCACTGCTGCTGCTTCTGCTACTGCTGCTGCTGCCACCAAGGCCAAGTGCCTGGAGCTGGGGCTGGGGAAGAACCCTGCTCCATTGTTCAGAGGTAAAAAAGCTCTCTCATTGACCTTTGAAGCTGCCTTTGGAGCCTGAGGGTAGAGGGATCTGAGAACTCTCACTGCTCCTAGGGATTCTGCTCCCAAGCCTGCTCACTTCCTTCTCCAGTGCTACACTGCCAAGACTGGGCTGGGCTCAGATTCACATCCCAGTGCAACAGACCTTTCCTGTCAGCCTTCCAGGTCAGCCTCATCTGAAAATCTCCTCCACTCTGTCATTCTGTGGCTTCTGCTGCTCTCGAATTTGTTAAGTCTTTCTTTACAGGTATTTCATGGGCTGTGGGGGAAGAGTTTGAGTATGTGTATCTTTCTACTCCACCATCTTGGCTCTGCCCCCATAGTTAGCCAATCTTGACCCACCTTACCCAGGGTCTTCAACTTCTGTAATCACACTAATCAAATTTATGTGACTCTGGTTTTATAAGTTAAAATGACAATTTATCAAGAATGGAAACTGGTCATCTCTATAGGTTGCTCAATTTCTGATGGTTGAATTCACAAAAGAAACAAAAATTCATATCAGGGAGTCTAAATATCTGAGGAAACTTAGCAATCATTTAGTCTAGCCTTAACCTGAACAAGAATTTCTACTTCAATATGCTGAGTAAGAAAGGCTTGGGGAACCCTCCCTCCCTCTCTTCCTGTATTGCTCCCTCTCCTTCCCGCACTTTTAGCCCAATTGTTGAGAACTCTTTTAGTTACCTGTTTTTGCCACTATAAAAAGAGAAATTATAATGACTAGAACCCCAGCTCTTCACCGGCTAAGCTGCTAGACCCATAAAATCATCAACAGTGCCAGGCACACCCAATTCAACCTCCTTAGCACAGCACCAGAGAGGAAGGTCCCTTGTAGACCTCACATAAAACATCAGTGTAGTACCAGGTAAATAGCCAGTGCCTACAGCCTCTGCCACAAGAAATCTGAGAAAGTGATCTTTCAACCCTGGGATCAGTGCTCAAATTAAAAAAAGAAAGAAAGAAAGGAGAAAGGCTAAAAAAGATGAGCAAAAAACAGTGAAAAAGACTCTGACCATAGAAAGTTATTATGGTGACAGGGAAGATCAAGCCACAAACTCAGAAGAGGATAACAATGTCAAAATATCTATGGGAAAAACCCCAAGCAAAAAAGGGGAAGTGGTTGGAAACCCAGAAAAAAATTTGTGGAAGAGCTCAAAAAAGAGCTTAAAAATTATACAAGAGATGTAGAAGAAAAATTGAGAAAAGAAATGAGTGATGCAAGAGAATTATGGAAAAAAGGATCAACAGTTTGGAAAAAGAAAACAACTACTTAAAAAGCAGAATCAGTCAATTGGAAAAGGAAACACAAAAATCCACTGAAGGAAAGAATTTCTTAAAGAGTACAATTGGCCAAATAGAAAAGGAAGTACAAAAGCTAGCTGAGGAAACCAATAACTTAAAAAGGAAGAATTAGGTGAGTGGAAGATAATGACTATATGAGACAATCCATAATCAATCAAACAAATTGAAAAGAATGAAAAAATATAAAGAAATGTAAAATATCTCGCTTGGAAAAAACAGATGACCTGAAAAATAGATCCAGGAGAGACAATGTTAGAATCACTGAACCACCTAAAAGCCATAATCAAAAGGAGGATCTGGACAACATTTTCAAGAAATTATCAGGGAAAATTACTCTGATATCCTAGAACCAGAGGTCAAAATAGGCATAGAAAGAATCTACCCATCACTTCAGGATAGAGGTCCCAAAATAAAAACTTCAAGGAACATTACAGCCAAATTTCAGAATTATCAAGTCAAGGAAAAATATTACAAGGAACCAGAAGGAAAAAATTCAAATATCAGGGAGCTACAATCAGGATTATCTAGAAGTTAGCAGCTGCAACATTAAAAAATCAGAGGTAATATAACATGATGTTCTGGAAAGTAAAGGAGCTAGGATTACAACCTAGAATCACCCAGCAAGATTAAGCATAAAACATCAATGGGAAAAATGTCATTCAATGAAATACAATGATTTCATCCTTTCATAAGAAGAAGACCAGAACTGAACAAAATATCTGATCTCCAATATCAATACTCAAGAGAAGCCTAAAAAGGGGAAAAGGGAAAAGAAAATATAAGGGATTCAGTGGAGTTGAACTGGATCCCTACATGGGAAGATAATGCTTGTAATTCTTAAAAATTATACTTCTAATAGTACAATTAGAAGGAATATACATACAGAGTGTACAGGTATAAGGTCAATTTGAGGGAATGACATTAAAAAAATAAGAAATGAGAAAGAGGAGTACACTCTGTGACAGAAGGAAGAGAGAAGTAGAATGGAGTAAATTATTTCACATGAAGAGGCACAAAAAGAAACATTACAGTCCAGGGAAAGATGGGAGGGTAGGTGATGGGCATTGATTGAACCTTAGTCTCCTCAGTATTGACTCGAAGATGAATAATATACACAATCAGTTGAATATAGAAATCTATCTTACCTGATAGGAAGGTAGGGGGACTGGAAATTAAGTAAAGGCAGGCAGAGGTACTGACAGAAGTGAGGACAGATTAGGGGAGGTGGTAGATAGATGCAAAACACTGATGAGGAGGCAAAAGGTGAAAGGAGAAAGAAGACAAACAGGAGGAAGGAGAGAATGGAGGGAAAACGCAGGTAGTAATGATAACTGTGAATGTCACTGGGATGAATTCTCCCATAAAATGGAATTGTGTAGTAGAGTGGATCAAAAACCAGAATTTTACGATGTGTTGTTTATAAGAAACACACTTGAAGTGGAGAGACATACACAGTGTAAAGGTAAAGGGTTGCAGCAGAATCTACCATGTTTCAACTGAAGTAAAAGAAAAAATGGAGTTACTATTTCTGATCTCAGAAAAAAGTAAAAGCAAAAATAAACCTAATTTAAAAAGATGGAAGGAAACTACATCTTGCTAAAAGGTACCATAGACAATGAAGTAATAGCGATACTAAATATATATGTATCAAGTAGAATAGCATTCAAATTCTTAAAAGAGAAATTAAGTGAGTTACAGTAGGAAATAGACAGCAAAACTATACTAGTGGGGGATCTCAACTGTCCCCTCTCAGAATTTGGTAAATACAACCAAAAAATATATAAAGAAGAAACTAATGATATAAATAGAATATTAGAAAAATTAGATATGACAAACCTTTGGAGAAAACTGAGTGGGAACAGAAAGGAATATATATTTTCTCAGGAGTTATGGCACCTACACAAAAATTGACCATGTAGTTGGCCATAAAAACCTCAAAATCAAATCTAGAAAAGCAGAAATATTGTATGTATTCTTTTTGGATCATAATACAATAAAAATTATATTCCACAAAGAAGTGGAAAGACATTAAAAATTTATTGGAAACTAAATAAACTAATCCTAAAGAAAAAATCATAGAAACAATCAATTATTTAATTAAGCAGAATGCCAACAATGAGTCAACATACCAAAATTTATGGGATGCAGCCAAAGTAGTACTTAGGGTAAATTTTATTTCTCTAAATTCTTACATTGACAAAATGAAAAAATAACAGAACACTGAATTGGGCATGCAACTAAAAAAAATTAGAAAAAGAACAAATTAAAAATCCCTAAATGAGCACCCAATTGGAAATTCTGAAAATCAAAGGTGAGATTAATACAGTTGAAAGTAAAACAACAAGAACAGTTGAACTAAGAAATAAATCTTGGAGCTGGTTTTATGAGAAAAAACCCAATAAGATAAATAAGTCATTGGTTAATTTGATTTAAAAAAAGAAAGAAGAGGTTACATGATTTAAACATAAAGGTTGATACCATGAGCAAATGAGGAGAGCAAGAAATAGTTTAACACTCAAATCTATACAGAATGGAAGAATTTATGACCAAACAAGAGATAGAGAACATTATCAAATGCAAAATGAATAATTTTGACTACATTAAATTTAAAAGTTTTTCACAAACAAAGCCAATGTAATCAAGATTAGAAGGAAAGTAGAAAACTGAGAAATAATTTTTATGGCCAACATTTTTCATGAAAGCCTCATTTTAAAAATATATAGAGAACTGAATCAAATTTACAAGACTACAAGTCATTCTCCCATTAATAAATGCAGTTTTCAGATGAATCTAAAACTGTCTATAGACATAAAAATGCTTTAAATCACTATTCGTTAGAGAAATGAAATAAAAACAACTCTGAGGTACCACCTTACACCTATCAGATTGGCTAATAAGACAAAAAAAAAAGAAAATGATTAATGTTGGAGAGGAGTTGTGAACTGACCCAACCATTCCAGAGAGCAATTTGAAATGATGCCCAAAGGGTTATAAAATTGTGCATACCCTTTGATCCAGCAATATCACTCTAGGCCTGTATCCAAAAGAAATTATAAAAAAGGGAAAGGACCTATATGTGCAAAAATATTTATAGCATTTATATTCGTGGTAGCAAAATATTGGAAACTGAGGGGATGTCATGTACCACAACTGAGCAAACTGTGGTACATCAATATAATGGAACGTGATTGCACAATAAGAAATAATAAACAGGCAGATTTCAGAAAAGCCTGGAAAGATTTGTACAAACTGATGCAAAGTGAAATGAGCAAGACCAAAAAAATATTGTATATAGTATCAGCAACATTGTGTGATAATACACTCTGAATGAAACAGATCTTCTCAGCAGCACAATGATTCAAGAAAAATACAAAGGACTCAGAAAGAAAAATGCTATCCACAACCAAATAAAGAACAGATAGATTCTGAATACAGATCCAAATATATTTTTTTCACTTACTTTATTCTTTTTTGCAGTTTTTTTCTTTTTGATGTTTCTTCTTTCACACCTGTGACTAATATAGAAATATGTTTTACATGATAACACATGTATAACGTGTATCAAATTGCCTACCATTTTAGGAAGACAAGAGGAGAAGGAGAGAGAAAAATTTGGAACTCAAAATCTTGTAAAAATGAAAGCTAAAAAATTTTCTTGACCTGTAATTGGAAAAAAAAATAAAATACCATTTTTAAAAAGCAGCTATAAATATATTTGTACATATTGATATTTCCTCTTCCTTCAAGTGTACGGTCATCCACTAGGGGTGGTATAGTTGGATCAAAGGATTTGCACAACATAGTAACTTTGAGGGCATATTTCCAAGTTGTTTTCCAGAATGGATGGACCAATTCACAACTTCTTCAACAGTATATAAATTTCGACAGGTACAGTTTCTTATGACGTGGGAAGAATCCAACTCAGAGGAAAGCCAGCTGGGATAATTTACTCATGGGCAATCCTTCCACAGATGCCTCTGTCCTTTAAAGTCACAGCTGGAAGATATCAGCCAAATGCAAAGGTTTTCTGCACTAAGTTTATTGTAAATTAGCTCAGCTATTTATCTTGGCAATTATAATTTTAAAAAGACTCAAGAAGGAAATCTTTAGATAGCTTTGTGTTGTTTAACACTTTTTCAATTGGATGGTAAATAGACAAAGGCAAATAGACAAAGACATCATCAAATTTGCACATTACATAAACCTGGGAAGAGTGCTAAAACCCTGGATGTTACAATCAGGATCCAAAAACTCTTAGAAGTTAAAAATCTAATGTAATAATGTGGGATATAATAGGGATAGAAGTAAATCTTGGGTTCAAAATACTAACTTCATATAAAATAAAAGAAGTAGGATAGGACTATGTGAAAAAACCTGGGTGTACCCAACTTATTATGTGCCAATAATGTGATAAAATATATAGAAGAGGTGATCTTGGACTGCATTTAGAGGCACTGCTTCCAGGAATGAAAAGGTGTTAATATCATTTCACTCTGCCAAGTGGAGACCATATCTGAGGCATTGGGTTCCACTCTGGGCACCGATTTTAGGAACAATATTGATAAGATGGGATGTTTCCAGAGGATGATAATAAGGACATTTGCAGGCTTTGCATTCATATGATATGAAGATCGTTGAAGGAACTGGATATATTTAGCCTGGAAAAAAAGAAGATTATTAAGAAATATGATCACTGTCTGTAAGCATTTGAAAGTCTAATGATAATACTTAGCATTTATATAATACCAGGAATTGTGCTAAGTACTTTACAAATATTATTTCATTTGATCCTTACCATAATTCTGGAAGATAAGGGCTATTACTACCTTCATTTTATAGGTGAAGAAACAGGCTAAGTGACATGTTCAGGGTCACACAGCTAGTAAACATCTGAGGCCGTATTTGAACACATGTATTTTTGACTCCAGGACCAGCACCCTATCTCCACTATGCCATCTAGCTATCTTGATACACAGGCTACATTATGGGGAAAGGATCTGTCTGCCCCAGATGCCAAAGCTAGGAACAAGGGTGACTGTTGCAAAAGGGTAAATTTAGATTTGCTCTCCAGAAAAATCTTCCTAACTAGAGCTATCTAAAAGTAGAATGAGCTGCCTCGGGAGGCAAAAGGTTTCTTTTCATTGGGGGTTTTTAAGCAAAGATGGTACAGGGTATCCCAAAAGCCTTAGTATGATTTTAAGTTATTAGAGGTACATTAAAGTTTTCTAATACTCTGTATGACTAAACTTGTTGTTGATATTGTAGAGACAATTTCTTTTTAGGTAAAGTTGGACTAGGTGGGTCTCATCAAATTCAAACTCTAGGTAATTCCTTTTTTTGATTAATTTTTTTCAATTAAAATCATTTATCTATTTCATTTTGTTCTTATACCCTTCCCTCCCCCCCCCAAAACAAACAAAACTTGTAATAAATATAAATAATCAATCAAAAGATGTTCCTTCATTGGCTAAGCCCCAAAACACTTCATTCTGTGTATTCAGACAATTTCCTCTCTGCCAAGAGGTAGGTAGTATTCTTTATCATTGGTTCTCTGGAGTCATGATTGGCCAGGACACACTGGCAAAGAATGAAACCTCTCACTACCTTCTCCATTTTCATATAACATTGCATGAGGATTGAAGGTTGCTTGCAATTCAAGTTCAGGGAAAATTTGTCCACCAATTTAAGCTATAAATAGTTGATAAATACCTTATCTATAGATACTTGAGAAACTGCCATAGAAAGATGTGGGGCTGACAGTTACTGATTACTATGGAATGTTTCCACTTTTTGGCCAATAGCTGCATCCTATATTGTGGTTAGTCTAGTCATCACAAATTCCTCTGCTGATGGGTACCAAGAAACAAGGAAAAGGGGGCAACAAAGGAATCCTACAGCAACAAAACTGTGGTTCCATACAGCACTTGGTTTCCACCAGCATTTATATGGATCTTTAAAGTTTATGAAACATGCATGTTGTCCTGTTTGATCATCACAACAACCCTGTGGGGTAGGTGCTATTATTGTCCCCATTTTACATAGGTCTGACAGGAATTAAGTGACTTTCCAGGGTCACAGGACTAATAAGTGTCTATGGTGGGATCTGAACTCAGGTCTTCCTTACTCCAAGTCCATACTCTATACTATGCAATTATCATTACTAGGTATTTAATCTGGCCAGCTCAATTTATTTCAGGTCTTGGAACTCTATAACCAGGGAGGATTGTGGGTGTAACACCCAATGGACTATGAGGTTCTCCAAATATTTTTAAATTATAATTTGTTTCATCAGGAATACATTCCTGTACAGTCTTGTGTTATCAATGTTATGGTGGCTATTATAAGTAACCAATATTCTCAATTGCCCTATCACTCATCAAATCTGTTCCCTACAAGGCCATATGGGAGTAAAAGCAAGGACCCTGTCACATCCAGGAAGGCATGCTATCACAGGTTCTTTGATCTGCTTTTCTAAAAGGAAAGCAACTTTTGAGGGGTCAACAATCACTTTAATCAAGCATATATGTACTTGATTATCTATAATATTTATACTATCATTCACTTAGTTCAGGGGAAAAAGTCAGCACCCTGAACTTCAGAGAAAATACAGAGAAATTGTAATCAAAAGAGTGCTTCAAGTTGACATAAGCAATACATAAATTACAGATCAACAGACAGATGCAACTGTCTGACCATACAGACACAGTTACCAGAAAGAGAAGCACCAACATCTTGGTTTTCAAAGCCAAGGGGCTCCTTGGAAGCTGCCCAGAGTCTCATCTCACCAAACTAATATTTCCAATGAGTAAGCCCCAAAGTAAAACCTCACCTCAGAATACTTATACATTTTTCAGATCCAGAGGGTATCGCAACCCTTGAGAACCAATGCCTCATTAACAAAAGGTATGAACCTTCCTACAAATCTTCCCAAGTCCACTAATGGGCGGGGAAGATCCCATTAAGAAGCAAAATTATATTAACAATAAGCAAAAATGTGTTATCAATACAATGGGTGACCCATAAGCAACTCAAACACAGCATATTCAAAACAGAACAATCTTTTCCATGAAGCCCTCCCATCTTTTATTCTTTTCTGTTCCTGGTGAAGGTAACATAATCCTTCCAACTGAGAAAATCATATATTGATTTTCTATTTTTTATTTGATTCCCTTCTGTAATCAATTCTATTCTGTAATTGTGTGAGGCATGTTTATTTGTCTCTGTGTTAAGTTCAAAATTCAGGAGTCCAGAACTCCAGTTTTCCTCTCTGAGTTAAGTTTAAAACTTATTTCCCTATAAATCACTCTAATTTTAAAATTTTTTTTATCTCTATACAGCTTTGCATACCCATATACCAGTCAGGGAGATCTGTTATCCTATTAACAAGCCTTACAAAATGCATGTGGGCTTCCAAAACATATATTATCTCTGTTCAACCAATGACCAAATGGACTCTATCAATCAACCTTTTCTGACAATATAATGAAAGGAAGTGCTATTTGTTGCTAGACCCAAATGTCCAGCCAATTATATTGTTTTTGTTGCCTATGATACTTCATACTTTGTAAGCAATCATTTTGCTTTCCATCTATGTCTTCTGTTTTTTTGTTCTCTTATACTTCCCAAAATTATATGAAAACTAGTAAGCTATATGTCATGATCTTGGCCTGCTGAGGAGTCCAAGACCCATTTTGTTATTTAGTACTAGTTTCACCAATAAAATGAACGTGTTCAGAAGTTTATTGCTTCAGTTCACCTCAATTTCAAAATGTAACACAATCAACTAAGTTTGCAACATTGGAATTATCCTTGATTCCTCTCTCTCATTCATCCTACATATCCAGTTAGTTGCTAATATAGTACATTCTGCCTCTACAATATCTCTTACCTATATCCCCTTCTCCACAGTTACATAATTTTTACCCTAGTAGCAATGGTACCATGCACTTTCTGAGGTGTATGGTGTGTACAGGGAGGACCAGCACCTTTGGTGTGATGGCTGCTGAGTCCTTTTGGGGGCTCTTTCCACCTTTGGTGTCCACCTGTTCCACCTAACTCTCACCTGTGGCTCCAAGAAGCTGCAGCATGTACAGTGGCTGCACCCCAGTAAACCATTTCAGCAGAGGGACCAAACCAGGTTGAGGGTAACCAAGGGTTCTCAAACCCATTGGTAAGTTAGGGGGGTGTGAAGACTTCCTCTGGTGGAATGGGCAGATGAGAACAATTTGTTCCAATGGCCATGAAGGCAGATGAACTAGTGGAGTGCTAAGAGCTTGATTAGACACCAAAGATGCCAAGGTCATCCACTGCATCCTGAACTATCATCAACCATCTTGACTCTGTCCTGTGAACTGTCTTAGAAAGATTCTGAGGATCACCTGGCAGGATAAGGTAGCAGATACTGGAGTTCTTGCTCAAGCTGAACTGCCAAGCATTCAAACTATCCTTCAGAGAGTGCAACTCCGATGAACTGGCCATGTTGTTCCTATGTAAAATGTACGCTTGCCAAAAACCACTGTTTTATGGAAAACTCGCATGGGGCAGGCAATCACATGGTGGCCAGAAGAAACAATACAAGGACATGCTCAAGGTCTCTCTCAAGAACTTTGGATTTGACTGTGCAACATGGGAGACACTGGCACAGGACTGCTCAGCATGGCATGCCCACATCAGAAAGAGTGCTGTACTCTTTGAGCAAAGTAGAATCGACACAGCACAAAGGAAATGCAGGATGCATAAATTTGGGATATCCACCCCAAATATTCAAATGGACTATTTGTGCCCAACCTGTGGTAGAGAATTGCAAGCTCATATTAGTCTGATCAGCCACAGTCATTCAGCCACAGTCAGACTCACTGAAATTTCACTTTATCATGGTGGTGTCATTTTGATCCTCTTCAGGACAAAGGACAGCAACCAACCAACCATGCACTTTCCATTGCTCTTTGTGAAATGTACATTTTCAGTACTTCAGAGGCAGGAGTGTTCCAGATCTTGGTGATTTATAGAAAGATAGCTAAAATGTCTATATTAAAAGATAGACTTTCTCTGTTGTGGGAAGTTTAGGTTCAGCAAAAGTGCTTTTCAATTTTCCAAGTCAATCTAGCTTGCTTTTCTAATTTTTAATTCTGGGCCCAGCTAATTTTCCATAAGTTTTGTCTATCCAGAAATACATACTCTGAAGAAAATCTATAGTGCACAATAATATGTAAGTATAAAGATGGATAATAGATATCCTTCATCCATTTGATCTTTCCTGTGTGGATAGATAGTACAAGAAGTTATGCAATGTCTTGGGATTTGATGACGCCAACTCAAAATTATCTGTCAAAAAGAAAAAAGAAAAAAGGAAGATAAAGAGTGTCTGAAAGGCTTCACTTTTCACAGGAAATCTTTATTCTACCTGGATCTGGTACTGGATTTGCCCCATTACAGTGTTAAATACTTTTATGAGATTATACCTCTGTTTTATGTCCCACTTAATATTTATTATCAAAAGATTATCAGATAATATTGTTGTTATGGTTACTTTTTTCCAAGGATTCCTGGATAATATTGATATATGGATGGAAGATATCGCATTATAAAAGAGCCTGGATATTGACATTTTGTTCTCTTTATTCTAGCTGGCATAGATTTTTCGTTATCAAAAAACAATAATCACAACAGAATAAATAGAATTTTCTACTTCTTTTAGTAAATTGTGTCATCCTTTGTGTCTTCTTCTCTTTTAAATGCCATATAAGTGGTCTCTCCCTCAGTGAACTAAAATTGCTGTTTCTCAAGCATGGATATTTTCTATATTTACTTGATCTAATCTGGCCACTTTCCTCATCTTTTCTCTAGTGCCATTTTTACTTCCTCTGCAAACACTGCAATGGATGTGATGTTAGCAACCAAATGTGGTGATTTTACCCTCTCTAACAGAAAAAAACTGTGTTTTTGCATTATTTTAACAAAACATACCCATTTACCTTCTATAATGGGATAGCTGGCCAGGGAGTGTTCAGTCCTTAACACATACTATTCAGTACAAAGAAA